>NC_091945.1:30386795-30631795 GCF_041260155.1 Ptychodera flava
TACATTTCTGGTATTTAGTTTATCAAGTAAACCAGTGCATGTGTAGACTGCATTGTTATTTTTGACAACTGAATTCTGGTCCGGACTTAAGAATTCAAATTTAAACAATTTTTGCTATGCACAATTTGGATGGCTGGTGTTTCAACGTAATCTGAGGGGTTGAACAAGAACTTGCAATAGACATACGTACAAAACTAGTGACAAAGATCATAAAAAATTACAGCAACTGGCCCTTGAAATGTTTCATCTTAGATTTGACATTCAGTATGTCAAAAAAAAGTAATCAGGTTTATACCGAAGATTGGCTGTTGAAGTGTTTAAAACTCTGCAAACGGTGGATGCTGTGGCTTATGGTGTGTTTAGCAATTTTTTAAACTCATCTCATCCAACCATCAATGCGGCTATCTCGTGTCTCTAATGACGTGGTAAAAGCGTTCAGTTGAATGTAAGGTGACTGTTACATGTGCCCAATATAGACGGATCATCCGATAAACACAGAACATCAATTTAGAGTTTATGCTACTTTGAACATTGTCATTCCGAGCACATCACATCTCCAACAGATTTTCTTTTTCACAGGCTACCAGGTCTGTTTGTTCCACCCACACCGTCAGCAGTAATTGTTGATCTCCAAATTCCAGAAAAAGGAAGAAGGGGATTTTTTGCCTGTGATTAATAGTTGGCCAGCTAGGTTGATTTACTGTGTAGCTTCACTGAGGCAGACTTACTTCTCCTGGAATTTGATTTGTAAATTAAGACAAATGAACTCTACAATCAGCAGAACCTAGGTGCAAAGTGAGAATTATGCGTCAGTACTAGTGTGTTCATCTCAGTGGCTAGAAAATTGGTTCTGACAGACGGAGATTTCAGAGTCTCATCAGTGTGTTTGGAGTTCCACAAAGCAGTTTTAAGACAGTCACTTCTGACAATTAACACCTACGAGGACATGATAATCCCCTTTTAAGAGAATTTCTAGGTATTCTTGCACTTATCAGATTTCAAGCATTTGAAAGAAAAAAAATGAATGGGTTTGGCAAATAAATATGTTTATTATCATACCGTCATCACAGCTATGTAGATGTGAACTTAGCTCTGTGCTCTGATTTCATAATTAGTGATCATTAGCCTGAGAAGCATGATAAGCATTGGTAACATAATAGGTGAATGTTGATCCATTTTAATTTAGAGATTAATGTTGCCATGGTGATAAATTTCATTCTCACCATCACCACTTTGGTAATTTTCCAAATTGCGCAATGTCCACACATCATTGTTAAGCACAGTTATTAAAATTTGTCCCCGTATTGGCTTGATTTCTTGAGAATTTTTCCAATGTCATTTTCCAGTCGATTGACTTGCTTGTATTGGAAAATTTCATGAGAAGCTAGAATGAGTGGAAAAGGCATATTTATATTTGCTGATAGCAGCGCATTTTTAAGTTTGCAGACTGGGAGACTAAACCCTTTGAGCGCCAAAGTCAATTTTTGTCACCTTACGAAATTTATACGCCAGTCAATTTTTTTGAGATTTTTGTCAGAATTTTGATAACAAACTGTACCCAATGAAATGTGATGCCCAATTGGTCCAAAATTATCAAAAAGTTACAGAAAAATTCATAAAAATTGGTAAAAATGTTGCACTAAAATTTTGATGGGACAAATTACAGCACTCAAAGGGTTAATCAGTATATCGAGATAATGTGATCATATTTGCATGCAGACACAAGTTGTAAAAAGTCACAGGTACATTAGGTATGCGGGTGAGACATTATCATGTTCATACACCAGCAACAGACAGAATCAACATGATAGAAGGTAATTAGGGTTAACCTTTTCACCTCTTTCCCGCATCCATAGACCAATGCATCCTATTAAAAAAACAATGGGCGCCAATATACCAAAGTCTGGTGTTCACTGCCGATTCCCTGTAAAACGGATCCATTTACAGTGTTGGCCAAAACATGGTGCTGAAAGGGTTCAACCTTTTTACTCCTGTTTTCTGTCGTATGTAAGTCCAACTTATTCATCAAAAGTAGCGGTAGGGAAACAGTTTAAATTTCCTGAACAAAATGTAATCAATCGTTTCAAAGTCTTCAGAGTGCCAATTATGGTCCTAAAAATATCCTGTTTTAATTTCCAACAAAAGTATACATACATGTATCTGTGAACAAATGCAAAAAATGAACACTGCTGTAGATGTGATTCATGTGAAAAATGAAACAGTCACAAAATACTATTGGAAGTGTGTACTTTTCACCTCATAATTTTTCATGGTATTTTCAGTCTTATATTTAAGAGCCTGTACAGCTGTTTTTTCCAAAACTAGGAGTTAAAATATATCTTCCATTCATTGCGGTGACAGAGAAAGTGGGACACATGGCGCTGGGCTTACAGAAATACAATAGGAAATATTATGCATTGGAAAGTGCTTCTAAAAAAGTACCCGCGTGTTTTATGTGTAGTAGAAGACGGTCATGACATCTGGTTATTAGATATGGCAGCTAGATGTCCGTTAATAGGGAACACAACTTCTCTAAATCCCCAGGGGAAGTACACGGTGTTCTCAATGTCTCAACCTTTTTTAATGTGAAAAGCGAAAGTCATCAAATCATCCAAAAATACTTTCCGTATCAGTTTTATTCACCCTCTACATATCAAGAGTGTAAAAATAAATATGGAGCTTTAAGCTTTGGTAGTAAATTAAACCCAGGGAACACAGCAATATTTGCTTTGCATTATGGGTAATGCTTTGCGTGGGCAGTGAGTGCTCTCTGGGCCCATTGTTGGAAAACTCCTATCAGCCTCTTCAACAGGAAGAGGCTTGTCAGTATGTCGGGCTTGGATTTCAGGTGGCGTACAGAAATCTACAGGGAACTGAATTGTCATCTAGCCAAAGCGTCTGGCATGCACACAGGGCCCTTTGATCTGATAACACCGTTGTATCCAAAGCAGGCCATGCCCAACCCATAAAAATCTAGTTCCTTGATTTAACGTCGTATGCTCCTTCAAATTGAAAGTCTTAAACTTTTTCTCAAACTTTTCTTTTGTTGGTAATTGAAATTCAAAATGGCTGCCATCCCTGTGCTACATGTAACTCCATGGGATCAATTAAAATTACATTTTCAATTTTCACAAAAGTAAGACCCCAAAGCTTTTGTATACTCCAAGCTTCAAAATGGTAGAACATAAAAGTACTATAAAAATCTGAGAGTCTGAATATCTGTCCCTGAAGTACATTTTACCTTCAGTGATTACGACAAAGGTTTCAATTGATAAAGTCCATTGTAAATTAGCCAAAAAACACTTGTCTACTGATTCTCAGTTTTTTTTGACAACATCTTGCTTTCCAGTTCAAACTTAATTTTATGCAGCCTCATTGACAAATTTATAACCGTAATATGTTCAAAATTTGCTAATCTTAAAGCCCAGTATTAACCTTACGTGACATTTAAGTGAATTGCACACTTCCAAGCTGCAAAGATGTGCTGAAATATTTGCACAATGACTTGTACTTTTTAGCCGAGCTCTCTGAAAATTTGCTATAAAGGAACATTTGCCCTTCATTTCATAAACCCTTTCACCGCCTTTGTTCAGCCCAAGTGGTGATTGTGAACCTGTTTACAGACAATTTGGGTGAACGGGTTAACAGGTAACAAACCTGAAAAATAAACTGATGCACACAATATATATATCACAAGAGATAGTAGGCATGTTCAGCTCAAAATTTCTTGTATTTAGTTAAAGAAACTGAAAGACTGTAGCTAGAGACTTAAATTTCATGTTCATATAACCCAATGCCATTGGCTATCATACTTTGGTCAAAGAATAGGATTTTAAAAATTCAATTTGAATTTACAACCAGATCAAGTACATGCATAATTTTAGGCCATTTAACATTCTTCATAGAAAGCAACTCATTATTGATTCAATTTTTAGGAAATTAAGAATTAAATGTAGATACTCACACCATAGGAAAATGTGTGAGATGTTATTTTTAAAGGAAACTTATAGGAGGTCTGGAAAACGAGTCTTTGAAAAGTGAAATACAAGACAGGAAAAAGAGGTTTTTAGTCTGTTTTCAACACAAATACCAGATAGACCTCTGAAAAAATTCACTGATATGTCAAAGATGAGACCCAACCTGTACACAGATTCACCTGACCGCTCAACCTTTAGTGTACTGAACACCTGTTACCATAGCGATAGCACATCTTAATGGTCTTTGACATCTGCAGATTCTTATCATACAGTTAAATGTAAAATGGCAAAGAGAAAAAGAGCTTTCTGGATGATTTGAGTTCAGAATCGTGCACTGGTCCCTTTGTCAGTTGCAAATCCTAACATATGGCGCATCTTCTAAAACCATGTCATGATAAGGTACAATACTGATACGTCATACTCTCATTGTATTTGATTTGTTTAGACCTCACAATAACCCAGCAGCATACAGAGATTGTGAAAGCCTTTTGTTGAGATCTATTGTTTGACAAGATATACACTATAGTCTCCTCCGTTGATTCCAGATGAACTCTCCGGGACCTGCTTTTTAATAAGATACAGCACAGATATGCTATTCTGTTTATGTTGCATATTTTAAGTGTTATCATTGTATAGTCTTCTTAAGATTATATTATCATTCTAATTACAGAGCTTGGCCATGCAATTAACAGACAAAACACCAAAAGATGGGTGGCTTCTTTTAGCATATCATATCTGCGCTGACATTGTAAAAGAGTCAGTAGGAAAAGTAAGCATAGGGAAATAATCATATATAGTGTATCTAGTGCAGGGCTGCAAGGCTGTATGCTACTGTATATTGTACCAAAGATAAACACATGTACACAAGATATGGATGGTGATATACAAATCTACCAGGGGTGACTAAACAATCAGAAACTATGATATATATGTCAAGTCAACTGTGTGCCTTTGTTTAAAGTCCTCAAAGTTTTAGTATCAACCAATGACATAATAAGTCCTCTAAGGTCAATATTACCTTATCCACAAGTCATCTAAGGTCAGTATTGCCTTATCCACAAGTCATTTAAGGTCAATATTACCTTATCCACAAGTCATTTAAGGTCAATATTACCCTATCCACAAGTCAGACTATCATTACTAACAACAAATGATGCAATTT
The DNA here is from genome assembly GCF_041260155.1 of Ptychodera flava. Taxonomy (NCBI): domain Eukaryota; kingdom Metazoa; phylum Hemichordata; class Enteropneusta; family Ptychoderidae; genus Ptychodera; species Ptychodera flava. The sequence goes on from NC_091945.1 coordinate 30,391,935, forward strand.
GCTTTACTTTGAGGTAACAGTATTACCTGATATCAACAAGGTACAATATCAACAAATAATCTGATTTGTCCTGTAAGATCGATATTAACTTACTAACATGGAGAATATTAGCTAATGATTCAATTGTTCTGAAGGTCTTTATTACTTTATCAACAAATAGAGAGCCAGTAAATATCACCGTATTAGCAATGTAGAGAACAAATGATGTAATCATTCTCCAAAGGTCAATATTATGTTTATTCTGTCAACAAGGTAGAGTTTTGGTCAAATTATGTAATTTGTCTCTGAAGGTCAATATAATCCTATAAACAAGGGGATATTGTAATTATTTGCCTAACAGGAGTTAATTTCATGTATGTCAATTTCAAACTTGATGAAGCAGTTGATTGCTGAAACCTAAATCTATTATATCAACTTGAGGTGTTAGAATGTCAGTATCACCTTATTAAAAAATTGATATGGTAATATTTACCTAACAGGAGTAATTACATGTATGTTAATTTGAACATTAATGAAGTAGTTGATTGCTTAAACTTACATCTATTGTTGTGACATCAATTTGAGGTAGGAGTATAATAATGTCAAATATCAACTCATCCAAAATAACATTTGAAGTGACAAACTCTTTGCACTTTAACCCAGAAAGCCACAACTGGTCAATAATATTTTTTGTGCTACTTAATATGACATCAGTCGATAATAATAATGCACTAGGTTCTCCAAATATTCCATGATATGCATGAACACATGTAGGCTCATGCGGTATACTATCCCTATCATAACATTCTCATCTCCAGCAAGCCGTTTGTGCTTCACTACATGGAGATGGATGGCCACCCAGTATCATTGGACTCTCATGTCCAGATAGAATTTCTTTCATCAAGGCTGATTACCTATTGATGTGTGGTACTGACCTGCAGATCACAAGGTTGGATATATATATCTGCTGTCTAACAAGTAAATACAGCCAGTTTGCTGTGGACAGGAGTCTTTGAGTTTTCCATAAATTACACACAAAATCATAGTACAGTTTTCAAAGTTTATGTAATATACAGGTTGTGAATTACAGTTATCATGGTTGTACTAGCTCTTAATTTGTGGAAAATACAAATGGTAGTATGACAAACTTTTGCAATTTGTCTACGAGCTTGGAATTCCCAAATTCTGTTGGACAGTAATGGATACTACTAGCCAATATCAGCTGTAGAGCTATTTCAACTAAAAGCTTTGTGCATAGAAGCTTCTTTGCTTTTTATCATAGTATCATTCGATGATGGTGACTGAAGGATGAAGTTTACTGAACTAGCTGACATAGTGCTTGTGGTCAAGTCATACCATTGAATTAAGGGACTGGGGACAAATCAAAGTCCGATTGGTTCACTTTTATTGTCAACATACCGTTGGTCATCTCTGGCCTTCTCACAAAAACCATGAAAGTTGTTAACCGGGCAATGTAAATTGAAAGGCCCACTAGTTCAAACATTTGACAATCTTTTTTCACTATTTTTGTCTCACATATCAATTGCAAGTTCTATTCCTCAAAGCATATTTAGTTTGTCAACACAGCATCTATATGTGTGAAATGCACTTTTATTGTTATAATTACATGTGAATTCTACGGTAGTGTGTACCAATTTCATGTGTCAACAATAACAATGCAGCTTACACATGTACAAGCTTATAAGCTCCACAAGGTGTATTGCAGCATGCTTTGAGGAGTAGAACAAGAAACTGTAGTTGACATTATAGACAAAACAGTTAAAAGTCACAGCATGATTGTAGCAAAATCAAAAGTTACATCTACCCTTTAAAATAGTATGCACTTTGAAAGTGAAAGACTTAAACTTTTGCTCAAACTTTCCTCAAGCAATATTTCAAGCATTCTCTTTCAAAATAAGAAATAAAAATCAGGGGTCACCGTGCAAATTTTGGTACTAGAGAAACAAATTACCCAAGATTTACCGATATTTGAAATTCAAAATGGCCACTATACCTGTACCTCTATGGAGAAAAATAAACTTTTCAATTTTCAAAAAACTAAGATGGATGGTCAAAAAGATTTCTTACACCAAGAGCTTTAAAAAGAACCCCTACTAGTGGTAGATCAGAAAAGAATCGTAAGAGTTTGAGAGTCCGAGTAACTGTTCCTGAGCTATGCACATTCTACCTGAAGTGATCAAAACACGATTGCAACAGAGACAGTCATCACTAATATATTAAAGGAATCCGTGATGGATTTTTTGACATATTGCCCACATCTCCATGTAGTGTCACAAAATAATTTGCATTCTGCGTCAGCAGTGACAGCAATTTATGAAATGTTTTCCCAAAGTGTTATAAAAACATTCTCCATGTGTTCAATCACTGCGTGCATTCTCCGCAGAAATTGACATCCTTCCATTCGTTCAGTTCTGCAATATTAGAGGCATTTCGTGTTTGTCACAAATTGCAAATTATTCAGTGGAATATAATAGTTTAGGCAAAGCTTGATGTATGTATGTTTTTTTTCCAACATGTTATTGGAACCAGTTAGGTTGGTGCATCAACGTGCACCAACTTAACTACATGTAGATGCATCTTCACAGTGACTATATCAATATTTTCCAAGTCATATATTCTTCCTAATATCCATATGAAATCCCTTCTTTTGCATTTATGAACTATGTGGGTTTTCTGTGTGTTTTGCTGAACTCCTAATGCAGGACTCCATTGAGATGTGTCCTACTGGCATAATACCTGTATCCAACTTGTGAGTTGAAAGTTGTATGTTTGGGAGCTTCACATCATCAGTAAATTTACTTCATGTTTCATCAAAATGTAAAACTTATTTTGCCGGTCAAGGTGATCCAAAGCATTATGATATAACATATCAGTATCAGAATATACACTGCATTATTTTTGGAGTGTTCAATGCACATGTTGGTCTGGCAATCTACCTGCACCAAGGTAACACTGACATAGTACAGCATACACCTTTGTACATGTATTTCTGTGGTAATACTATGGCAAACATACTACTTCCACCAAAAAATATCTGTGCAGCTTGGAAAAATCTCGATCTTATGCAATAAAACAAGAAAAATATTGCACTAACTTTTATTTCCAAAGACATGTTGCAAATCAAAGTTGTTACATACAGTAGAATTCATGGAAGGATTTCATCAACCAATTCATAATTGTTTTCCCACAAACTACAGTTGCCAATGGCAACCCCTCTCCAACCCCCACAGTGTTATTGAAGATATGAAATCGTGCCTGTAGAGTAGTTATGCAGCTTAATGTCAGTTTGAGGTTTCTGGTAAATTACAAGTGAATTGTGTAATCAGAAGTAACCTTAACGCAATTTGGATAGCCAATGAAATGTATTGTGTAGGTGTTCCTTGAAAAAAAATGGAAAAAAGGATGATGATAACGCAGGGACCCATCTCTAATCTTCTCTAAGTGAGAAGCAGTTTGGTTGTCATGGTAACCTACCCGGAGACAAGCTCTGTGCATGACACAATCAGAGATCTCATGCAGATACATGTTATCGCTTCACCGATGGAGCCAGATTTTTTTTCTTCCTTTCGGCAACGGAGTCACCCTCTGACAGGTCTGTGTTAGTGCTACATGGATTTCCATGATTTTAACTAAGAAGTCTGTCCTGTTCAGCTGACTCCTATAGCATCAGTCAAACAAAAACTATACTTCCTGGCTCATTGCAACAAAACATCCAAGGGACCCACAAAGCTCTCTTGAAATTACATCTTGTTTTGGGAGATGCGGTGGCTTTCATTTCAATCATATCTGCTAATAAATAATTTGTATTGCGTTTCTGAAATATTTTCCCCTTCATTTTAATTTCCTGTCTACATATGTTTTGTGCAATAATTTGCCATCCTGCGTTTCCTTTCTTGCCGAAACAAGCTTCCCCTCTGTCATTTTTACAGTAGAATACATATTTCATCGTTTAGTTAAGATGGAAAGACATCTTCCCCTACATAAATAACAGTCAAGTGTGTGCCGGGATATTTATCTTCCATTCAGTGTCAATCAATATCCTTTCCTGTATATTTCTGCAATGGGACTTGTTTGAAATGACATTCAGAGTTCCATTATTAACATGCACAAATTATATTTGAAAGATAATTTCCAGAAACCTATTCAGCAGTTGGGAAGGTAGTAATTTATTTCCATTGATGTTCTGCCTAAAAACCATGTGACGAAGATCCAAACGCAAGATGCAGTGTAAAACACAGATGAACAGATACCCAGTCAGAATTTCTGTGAGCTGTAAAACATTTAGCCAAGACTGCAGATACTGAGCCTATATGATTAGTTGCAGTCTAATTAAACTCTTTGAGTGCTGTAAATTTTCCAACTAAATTGTAGTGCAAACATTTTTTCCCAGTTTTTATGAATTTTTTATAATCTTTTTGAGAATTTTGGAGCAAATGGGCATCAATTTACATTGGCTACATTTTTTGATAAAAATTTTGGGAAAATTTGAAAAAAATTCTTGAAAGGTGACAAAAATTGACTGTGGTACTCAGAGGGTTACTCAACACTACCTTAGGTGTATGTTTTTATTACATTACTCATTACAAAAGACATCCCTAGGCAAGCTTTGATTCAGTGGGCAGAGGACTTCTGGCCCAGTGTTCTGCAGGTGTGACCAAACCAGCAAATGTGATCAGTGCTATTTAAAACAGTAAACATACATTTCTTGGTCTCAAATACCTTTCAAAAATGTGTTTTCTTGGATTTTAAATGATTTCAAGACAAAAATATAGATGTTGTTATCATTTTTGGCTTTACTGACATTGCTAATTAGTTATTGATATGAAATGCATTGAGAAAGCCAATCAGAAAAGAGTTACAGAAAAATTTACCATGTGCTTTATTTTTCACTTTTCAAATCATGAAGAAAACCTGATCATTATCATGTACTATTCATATGCTGTCACTTTTTGAAAATTTTGTAGTGTCCTCACTGATGAAATAATTTGTTTTTCAACATAACTAAATGCAGATCATTATAAGCTACGTCTAGGCTTTCAAAGACAACATTGTTTTTACATCAGAAAATAGATCAAATCAGTTTCAGAATTGAAATATTGTACATTTTCATGTCATTGTCAATACCAAATTCTCCATAGCTTTTGAGGACTTTGATAACGTTTGTTTTAAAGCATACTGAGATACACAGTATTCAGCCAATCAACTCAGCCTGTACAAGTGTAGACAACATTGTTATTGTAGTCAAGAGAATTCTAGTCCCGACTACAATACAAATGCAAAGAACAATATTGCATTTTACAAAATATAGAAACTGTGTTGACAAGCTAAATAAGCGGATGTTTCAACATGCTTTGGCAAGTGGAACAAGAACTTAAAATCAACATACTGAACAAAAATAGTGAAAAATTATCAAAGTTATAGCTATTTTCCCTTTATGAAATTCGAAAATTTGAACGGTGTCAAATGAATGCAGCTAATTCATACCAATGTGTATAGTGTAGTAATTACCTATCCAAAGCTAATATTATTAGGTTCATACATGTTATCCATTTACCCTGAAAATGGAGATTATATCATCCTTTGTTTCTTGTGTGCAGTGAGGGAGAATAATGTTATGTTGTTGCCTAACAACACTAAATACAGCACACTTTGTAGTAAGGCAGAGTTATTCCACTGGCTACATTACAGGTTTCAAATTATCATATAATTATTCAGAAATAAAGAAGTTTGGGATGATCAACATAGATAGAAAAAGTTTTCGAATTCTTACAGAGACAAGTGTTCAGAAATGTTTTCTTTCGATTTGAGTATGAAAGAAGTTTTAATTAATTTTCGAAAAATATTTTTCTGCAAAGCATATGCCAGATGTAGCCACGAAGGATTTAATTTTGGGAATGCTGCAGAGTACATCCATCTAGAGTAATAACCAAACTTTCATATTGCAAAAGACTCAACACCAAAAAAGACGTATATTGGTGCAATGATGGTACCACACTTTTGAGGCAAAAGTGAAAATCAAAAAAGAATAAAAAAGCAACCAGAAGATATAATATCCTTGGTGTATATGTTTAGGTATTGAAATGACCGGCCACAACTCTTTGATGGTGAAAAAAATTTGAAACTATTGAACGTGAAATCACAATTTATTCTGTTACCATACCATGTCTGTCACCTCCCCATCTGCAGAATCAGTAAAAAGCGGTAGTATTAAGCAAAAACCTGAAGGCAAAATTACACATACAAATTTTTGCCGCATTGTTACGGTATGTTATGTCACAGTAAAAACCATGTTTTCAGTATATCTCTGTTTTCAGATACCTTGAAATGTTTGAGTCTTTGTTAAAATGCACCATATTGGGTATGTTTAATATGCTTAACTGGTTTTAACCAACTTGGACTGATGGTAACAGATGAACTTGGTATGAGATGGGTTAAGGCAACCATGTTTGTAGTGTTCATAAATATCATCATTGAATATAGAGACTTCAAATCATAAAAAACTATAACTTTTGCCAGGCTATCATTAAAATAGCAAAATAGAATGTAATTATTGTTTGTTTGATCAGATTAGCAGAGACCTTGCTAGTGAATATAATGAAAGATTTACCCTTACAATGTCTGCCATCTAGCCAGAATCATACCCTTTAACCACAATGGTTTGGCCCAACCCCATTGATTTCAATGGTGGGTGTGGACCTGTAGATAGGAATTAGGGGTGAACAGTTTTAAAAGAAAATTCTCAGCTCCATGGCATGGAACGCTTGCATATATTCACGATTGTGGAATAAACTTCTTCTTGAACTGAGAGAGAAGTCCTCAGCCACTAGCTACAGAGGGCATCTTAAAACCTACTGATACAGAAGAATTTATTTCGTAACTGTTCAGCGCCCCTGAATTATAGATACCAGTGCTTTATAAATAATTTGATTGATTGATGGATTGACTTGTTATTTACATTTGTAGATTACATTCTTAATAATCAAGTGAATTGAATGAAACAAATATTATATGACATTTACATTTATTGCATCAGAAAGATAAATCCTCCAAAGACTATTTAAATTTATTTTTTCAGTTAATGAAATAAAAATATGGATCTCAACTTTCATCCTCATCCAATTTCATTTAATTTAATGAGAAATATGTGAATTACTGTTATTCTTTTCGTGATAGAACCATGTTGTGTATTTTGTAAAGGTAATGGAAAATGTTATGCCCTGTTCTTTGCATCGTATGGTAAAAATAATGATGCCATAAAAATTGTTTTTTACGGCTTGAAAATTCATCATATTAACTTCAGAGTCTTTGCAGGTATGTTTACAAGCTAAGGTCAAATACAAGTCACTTGGTCTTTAATTGTAAAGAAAGTTGATGTTTTCTTTACTTCTTTGAATGTAAGATTTATTCTTAGCTTGTATCACTGCAAATAGCCGTGTTCCTTCACACAAAAAAACCCACTCTTTGATTGCAGCCTTAGAACAGTTAAATAAAAAACCTGCAATTGTTTGTGTGTATGTTAGAAAGCCAAATGTGATTTAATTCCACACTGTGCAATAATGTCTGCTTGCATTCCGCAAACGCATTCCACTTGCTGGGTAAGTTAGTATTCCTAGTCACCTGCAAGCCTGCTATCTTGGATCAGAAGGTTGACTCAAGGAGATCTATTCAAGAAATACAAAACATTCTGTCTCGGCATGTATTCAGGGGGGAAAAGCTGAATAAAATATTTTTTGGGTGAGATGCGCAAAGTTCGTTGGTAAATGGTCGTTCTGTTCTGTGAACTGTACATGCACTTCTATAGATCACTTAAAAATTCCAGCAAGATGCCAGACCCAAATTGGAAAGGATAATACGGGGGAATAATGGATCTTTCTATTTATAGAATCAGTGTGTATCATGGATGATGTCACTTGCTCAGAGCTGTCAGTCACCGAGGCAATATCTTGTATGTTGCAATCAAGCTATCCGCCCACGTGTAACCGAGCCCACTCTACCCTGGTTTGTTTTGACGTCATTCAGCTGATTAGCATATGAAAGCTTTGCCGTGCAAACCAACCGATGCGTGTAGATGTGTGCCTGGTGTTATCTCTCATAGATCAGTCGATATTAATGCACCATTTTTCCAAACTGAAAAATTCTCTAATTTTCCTCTTCCTGTTTGTATTTTTTACAGCATATTCATCAAAGAACAAATGATGTCATCTTGCTCTGAATCAATTTCCATTCCAGTTGTTAAATGTTTTTTTTATTATTTGATTTTATTTTTGTCAACTATGCCTAACAGCTGCTACTTACAGACAAGTTGATCAGTAAAAAAATTACATAAATTGAAATCTCAGGAAAAATGACAGAAAAAACTATGTACAAGTCTCAATATAGAAAATACATGAAAATCAGATCAATAAGGATAACAAACGATATTTGAAAAAGGTGTGAAGAATCTTGAAAAATGTCAGTATTACTGCCATGCGGATTCAAAATATTGAAAATTCGAAAAAGTGAAAATTGAAAATTGAAAATATTGAAAATTCGCCCTATAAAACCCTCTTGGTAACATCAACACAACTGTATAGCACATCAGTTTTCTTTGCACAATCTGTACAAATGAAATATGATAATAGACATTTTTATTCTCTGTACACAAGCAAATATAAGTTTTCCAGATTTGGAAAGTGTACCCATCCAGAATAATCTGAAACGGCTTTGAATCAAATGTATTTATATTTAGAAATATTCTACATTCTATACCATATATTGCTTGATACACAAAACTGCATGACCTCAGTATGACACACTCTGGATCACACATCAAGGTCAAAGTCACATCATTAATTCCTGTCCATGACGAAATGATGAAACAGGTTTCGATGACGTTGGAAGTAACTTGAACTGGCAGCAGTGGTTCAATACAGCAGTCCTATCCTGCCAATGGGTGGGCATTACCAATGTGCGGTGATCTATCTCCCGGCAACTTCTCACTCACTTGATTAAACTTGAAGGATAACTAACCCAGTGGCAGCTGTCACAAGGGTCACCTTGAAAGGTCAAGCAGCATGTCATGGTGTTACTGTGCATGTGATCTTCGTTCATTAGCTTTGAATTTCCAGTGCTATGCGATGATCACCGGAGAAATCAGCTACTTGGCAATGGCAAGATGTACAAGGCAAGAATACAAGTATTCTCTTGTAAAATACTATGATTAGCAAATATGGAGGTTGACAATTGAAAGCCAAGGGTATACAAGAAATTTTTGTGACCTCAAATCAACTGTTGGCAACTTCAATTTTTCAGCTGTCATAAATATCTATTCTCCTAACCTGTAATATCGCTGAAGACTTTGATACAGCACTCCTACACACCTTTTGTACTGGTATCTTTAGTATGACCCCTTTGTTTTCAGTGTCTGAAAGTGGACCCACAAACTAAGAAATAGGGAGAGGCAGGAAGGTTTAAGCTTCACTACCTTGCATTACATATGCAATGCTGCAGTTGAGAAAATAATTTTAGTTCAGACTTATAAAATTCAGTTGTCAACAATAACATTTGACAATTATGTATTGTGTGGACAAGTTGAACAAAAGTAATTGATTTTTGGACTTGAATAAGAAAGTGTTTCTCACAGTACAGGACAAAAATAGTGGAATGTACGTGAACAGTTCAGATACAGGTATATTGAAAACGTTAAAAAAAAAAAAAGAAATTCGCTTTTAGATTCTCCAATCCTGATACCAGGCTGTCATAAGACCCCCTGGCAAGTCTCAAATGGTCAAGGCGTGAATGGTGCAAATTGACGCTATGTAAAATTGTTTTTGAAACTTAGAGTACATATAGTTATTCATTCTCCTGCCTTGATAATTCCACTGTAATCAATTTTACAGAGAAATCCCCAGAAGTCAGGAAGTAGTTCACAGGATGTCTTCAACCTCATAAAGTCAGATCCTGCATGCATTTTATCTGAATACAAAACTGCTAAAAAGTTTAATATCGATCTTCGGTGTGTGAAGCCTGATATTTGAACTTTATGATTAATTGGTTTTAAAACCTCTACAACCCAAAGTGGACATCCATGTCCTTATGTGATCAATCAAATATACATTTTCAGTCATCATCAGAACCACCAACTAGATACATGGTGCTCTTTTCATGGCATGAGAAATTTTATCCATATTTGCGTGTGTCATCATTTTCAAGAGGCAAATAGTGTGTTAAATTATGACGTGACAAAATATACTTCCATTGTAAAGTCTGTATTTTTTTCGTTTTATGAGGGCCATTTCCCTGTGATGGCTTTGCTGTCCTCCACTCGTATGCTACCTGCACTTCCATATTAACCATCAAACGGTACAATTTACAAACAAGAATATGTCTTTTGAATTCATTGTAAATTTCAACACACCTGTGGTTATATTGCACTGAATAAAAGCTTGTTATCATGACGGGTAATAAATCCCAAAGACAGGCGTCTGCATTGCTTTCATTCAAATCATTGTGTACGTCATATCATACGTTTAATGTTATGCTCTTCTCTATCATCTCAATGCGATGTGTTGTGAAATATTTATTAACCTTCTGTGACTGACAGTGTATCCATTTTACGAACAGAGACCATTTCAGCTAGTATGTAGCTCATGATAGTTTTCATTTCATTCACTCGGGTGTGAAACTCACCATCACGCCTAATATAATTTCCATTCAGTAATTCAATGTTATACTTGAAATTCTCCTGTGTGTATACGTACGGAGGCTGCAACGTCAAGGCCTGAAAGACCTCGTTGTACTTCAAGCTATTTTTAGAATCAGAGTGCCCAATACCCCATGGCAATGCTTACATTAAATTAAAGATAGGCAATCTGTTCAGCAAATGCACATCTAAAAATATCACAACTACTCTCCTCGACTCCTCAGTACTTAATTGTTTTCAATTTTCAAGCCGTGGCTCGGTCACTCAAACTCTTTGCCCCTTCACGGATATTGTCATAAGCGTCTGCGTAGGCTGCCCTTTAGTTAAATACAATATATGCCACCCACTGAAGTATTGTGCTAGTGGCAGTACATTGTGTCCTCCAAATTTCTCTTCTGTTTTCATTAGATTTTGCATGAAATTTATATTGACTGCGACACCAAAAGGTTGTAAGATTAATAACTAATATTTAAAGCTATTGATTTTTACCCTTATTACTCAAAATAAATCTTACGTGTTTTAATTTGAACTTTCAATGATTTCCTTATGGAAGTAAACCGGTGGATGCATTACTCTTAGAATGAAATACTATCAAGCGGAAGGAAGTCATCACAACGTATGGTTCTGATATTGAGAACAGATGGGATAACCCAGCAAAGTAGCTGGATTTGGAATTTTGCTAATTCAATACTGAAAGGATATGAGATGCTAAAATTAATGAATTAGTCAGGCGAAAGAGAAGTGTGCTCAGAAAGAACTTTTTTGTAAAACCTTGTGTGGCTGCAGTGAGGCCGCTGTAAAAAGTACACTCAGCAGGCATTTTGTCTGGCTTCTATAAAGCCTTCACGTGTCCCCTCTCTATGTTCCGGTAGCAAGTTGCAAGATTAAACCGTCAGATATGACTTCGCTATCAGGATTCTGCCATATTATGATTTCTCAGTGCAGTCTCCGCGTTTGTCACTTCACAGAGATCATGATCAGAAAGATCTGATGTGTGCATAGTAGGTGCACATCTGCTGCAAATTCTTTCATACAATAGACACTCCTCTCTCATTTTGTCCACCATTGACAGATGTACGGGTAGGGTTTTCATACTATCGGACAATTGCGGGGGAAAAATGTATAATTGTATCTAGTACTCCTGGAAAATTGATGAAAGTGTAAAGACTGTCAAATACAATGGATATATAGACAGCAGATGTTGCTGAGAAGATTCCACATGTGACAAACAATTAGCAAAATGGTCTTTTTCATCCCAAAGTACCCGGCAAACTACATTGACCCATTGGAAAGTCCTGGATTATCCATAACTATCAGTATAAAATAAAAAGATACAAAATTTAAATGCAGACAAATTTATACAAAATGTTGGCACAAAAACTTCCAACCTCATTGAGGCTAAAAAACATCATTAAACATTCAAGTATGCAGAAAAGGTCCATACCAGTATATGTAATATTAGAAACAGGTTATCAGAGATATAAATGTCAATTGTTACATTTTTCAAACTAAAACTGTTGGCTGGTTAATATATTATAAACATAAATTTGAATGGTTTTAAACTATTTACATTCATTTGTGATGGGACTAAGTTCATATAAGTATCAATAGGAAACAGTATGATATAAAGAATGAAAAATTACCAGGGGTTTAATTTTCTCCAACGACCAAAAGCTGTTTTGTTTCTTCATGGTTTGTCAATATCAATTTTATCTTTTCTTCATTGCTCAAAGTATGACATGTGTCAGTGACTGTCTATGATGGTGTTGTTCTGAGAGTAATACGACCTGGTTATTCTGCGGTTACATCTGTTGAAAGAAGGTGAATTCTCAATGGGAGGATGACGGCCTTTTGTTAGTCGCTTTCATCAAGTGATGAACCACACCCTGCCTGTAATTGTACATGTGTACTATCAGTATACAGATGTGATGTTGGAACTGCTGGAAAATTGATTGCTATCCTCACCTCTGTTCACATTCTTCAGATTTGATCACTGAAGATATTACAGTGTACCATGGCATCATATGGGGCAGCAACTGTACGTGTGATTGGATTTTTACCGCAAATAGTTCTGGAATATCAATGGTAGTGTCTCCTGACATGTAACATTGACTTCCTCATTCAGGATAATTCAGCTAGAGACAAGCAAACTATCACGTATCCCAGTCACAGTCATGTTAGCTTCATATTACAATTCCAATTTTTACTGAATGAAAGAAAATCACAAGATACACTCACAGAGAATAGTTTAAGCTCCAATGGTTGTAACTTTTGATATATTTTTCAGTATTTTTCAGTATTCTTTGTCTCTTGAGTCCAGAACCTCTCCATAGCTTTTGCATTGTGTACCCCAAGGCTACCAGCCAAAACTACAGACAGGTCCTAGATTTAAAATAGGGTTTATACTTGTTCCATTGCCAAAATCATGTCAAAGTGTCTAGTTTTCAATTTGTCAACACAGCCTGTAGATATGCAATCTATTCAATGTTATTGTTGACAACTGAATTTTTGTCCAAACTAGAATTCATTTGTCAATAATAATATCGTGTATAGTATGCGATGCTTTACATTGGCAATGATAATACTACTGTATTTCAATATACAATAAACAGAAAATGTATTCATTTCATACATGAATAAGTATAATGAAACTATGTTTGACAGTTACAGCCATTGTTCATGGTCCCTTGAAAACTTGTGTCCATATGGTTAAAAGGTATTTTGCGATGAAGTTGAGCTTTTTTTGTTTATTTATGTTCTCTGCAACTAGAAGATGATGTCAACACAGAAAGGATTCTAGCTGTCATTAAACGGTTATTTAACTGTCATTAAACTGTTATGTAGATGTCATAAAATGTCATTTACCTGCCATTAAATTGCCATTTTGCTGTCATTTAAGGGTCATTTCCGCTGTCATTTAGCTGTCATTAAACTGTCTCTGTGATATGATGATAATCATAACAGTCTAATTTCTGAAAGGCCAACTTTTGAATAAAGTACATGTACTGACTACTGTAATGTAATAGTGACACAAACAAGAAAATTTTCAGTATCTGTGAAAAAATATACATTTCAAGAATATACATTCATTTACTGGTCACTTTTGTTTTGCTTGCACTTCTGTCTATTCAAATTGCAGGTTCAATAATGAAAGGTGGTGGCTTTCTGTTCATTCTTGATGTTTCTTTTGGATTGAAATGTTGGGATACGGAGAATTTCTGACAAAGTGAACCTAAAAACCAAACAAATATTAGATATTGGGGACAAGGTCTTTCAGGTAACATAAACAATTAAAAGGGATTGAAACCCATGGGGTGTACTTACAATTGACTGTCAATTAAGGCCGAGCAAATCAGAACCTAATTTAGGGATTTACTTGAGGCTTAATTCAGGGCAAGCAGTAATTAGGTCTGTTTATATGTGTCGCTTCTGGTCATCAAGTGATGCAGTGAACACTCAGCTGATGGCCTCTGATCTGATCTTCTACGGTGAATGACCATGTGACTGTCAACCGTAATGGCCAACGCAAATCCATGAAATGTTAACTTAATGTTCTGCACAGATTACTGTTTATCCTGTGTGAGTTATCTGCTGTTTAATTTTTCATGACACACGCATGCTGGCCACAGAGGAAGCAATGAGCCTCTTTCCCATTGTGACATCGGAGATTTACACGCCGTCCTGTAAAATACTAAGGAATTCATCTCCATGCACAAAAGTTTTTCATCATGTTTGAATGTTGAAAAATGTATTGAAGATGTTACTGATGAACATCTAAAGCTTTTTAGCTGATCAGTGTTTTTCTGAGTAAGATGAAATATGATTTTAATATATGCAATACAAAAATCATACATAATCCATGATTTGCTGTAATTCATTTCACGGTGTATTGATTTCATGATAATATTCACAAGGCTGCTAAGCATACTCAAAGATCTGACTCTCTGAGAATTTTGCTGATCCTTATTACACTGTTATTTATTCATGTTGTTTGAACTTGATCCAAGATTTTCACTGAAAAATGCATTGTGCATTTTGTTGCCGAAAGGTAACACCTTTTACTGATTCTTTACTTGTGGATTCTGAAAAAAATTTCCTTGTAGATTTGTATTTCTAGGTAGCCTCAACCCTAGTCAACAATACCTTGTTTGTCAAATTCCTTCAAGTGCTTGAGGTTAAATGTGGTGGATCATCAGAGTTTTTCTTATCACCCTGCAGTATTACTGAAAATTTACAAAAAAATAAATGTGGTATGGGATAAAAGTTTGACAAAGATTTGTAATCATTAAAAAATGAAAGTGCTTCATGTCTTTCATCCAATAAAATTGAACTTACAGAATCATTATTTCCTCTCTTAAACAGGAACAATTTAAATTTGAAGATAAAACTACTTTGATTTATTTATTGCAGCTAGGTTAACTTTTACATCAGCAATATTTTAAGAATATATTTAGCCATTGATCTATCAACAAAGTGGAAGATAATTTTTGCATACATTTGACAACTGAACAGCCACTTGTTGAAATTATAGTACATGTACCCTGAGTTCTGTTGTGAGATCAAAATTCTTGTTTTGACATGATACCCATAGCAAGCCTCCCAACAAGTCAGCAATGGCATAGATGTCAATTTCATTTGTCGAGGCTAAGTCTTCAGGGAATTAACAACAGCCACGTTTACTGGGACGCTCATCAATGCCAAACAAGGTGCAGCCTGTAAAGTGTGTTCACCAGGCCCCTCGTAACTGCCGACCTGTCACATTGATCGATCACCACACTTGTGTCAATCGACTTGCAGCAGTCTTGTAGAATTCCTAATATATCGAGTTTTGTAAATCTGCGATGCTGCCGACGCAAATGGCTGAAGTCAAGAGTCTGTTTGGCATTCCCCTGATGCAAGTCACACATGTAACGAAGCCATCATTCTGAACATGGTTTACGACATAATTTATTGATCACCCATTGATTTTAAGCCTGATTGGACTCTATTGAGCATCTGCATACACCACACACCATTGAAATTTGCATTCAATTTGTCGATGGTGAGCACAAAGAGACTTTATCAGTGTATAAATTTAATGCGTTTCAAGTCACTGATTGCTATGCTTATTACCTGTCATTTAAAATTTACATTTGTGAAGTTCAAGGCCAAATTATGATGAGTTGTTTGCAATGAAGATGTCAGCTATATTGAATGGAAAACAGATTCAGAAGCCAGGGGGTGCCTGACCAAGATCAATTTAGCTGCCAATATATTCATCTTATTTGACGTAAATTTTATTTGACTTCTATTGTTACCTCTATCTTTTAGTGACAGTACTGTGAATACATATATCTCATGATAGAATTCAAAATGAAAGTCAGTCAGTTCACCGTCTTCCCCAGGTGATGTTAATTAATGCCCTAAGCTTTTTCACAAAGACCATCCTTCACAGAATTTACAATCAGCTAAATCAGCACTTTTTAGAAATTCCAAGAGCTAAAAATGAATTGTTTAAAAGGTCATTTCAGGTAACCAGAGCCAATGATTTTAACAGTTTGCGGTATGTATTTGAGGAAAAAGCCAGTATCGCTCGTTTTAGGAAGGCTTGTTTTAAACTCAGTCCTGGGAGGAATTTATTTATGTTGTGTGTTACAATTTTAATTCTCTTTGGTGAAATGTTCTTGTCTTTGTTTTTGACTTAAAGAGTTATGAATTTGTGTCTTGTCTTTATTGTTATGTACATACAATTTACTGTTTATTTTAATGTATCCCAACCTTCATTAGACAAGGTTTTCATAACCTGTAGAGATATTGAGATTAATAAACAAAGATCGATAATAATAAGAATATTGGCAATAATAATAATTCCCTGTAAAACAGTTCAATGATTACCATTGATTACAGTTGCTTTTGGTCAAACTGTGGTAAGAATTAAAGATGCGTGGCATATTTCAGATTTTCATCATCCATTTAGACATACATGTTTTTATATCCCAGGCTTGTCGCAAGTTATGCAGTTGTTTTGCTATCAAATGTATTAAACCAGAGATTTACTGGTATTTGTGTGGCATGATCTGTTAAACTATGTCATAGAGGTGTTAGTTATCCTAAAATATATCCCTGAGAGCTAGAAGAAACACAATATGACCTCAGCAGGTACTTTGTTCAGGGAGCTCATGTGCTCAGACCATTTCTTGCAAGATCCTGAGCTTTTCTGTCCTGGATATGGCACGCAGCAATCTATCTTTTGTCTGATATCCTTCTTAGTGGCACAGTCTTCATTTCAGAATTACCATCACCAGTAGTAGCTAAGTGCATTGACTGCAGGCATCAATGCCAAATTAAATCTGCTTGTCATGAAACAGCCCGGGAGGTGCCTGGGGTCCATCTTCTCCTGTACTGTCCACTCCACTGTGAGATGCCGTCACTGCAGAGTGACGCACATCCAATTAACTGTGAAAGCTGTCCCGTCATCTTCCAGCACAGTGACGTGTACTGTTTTCATGCTACGTCAAACATACAATTATATGCCAGAGTGGTTGGAGGGGAGAAAGTGATTTGTTAGCAATCAGAATTGGATAATAATACTGTCTATTATTCGGAGGATTGCAGTCACGTCATTTTGGTAGTTTAACCGTAGGTATACCTAACGGTGAAACCAAGTGTTCAGTACCAGTGCTCCAGATGAAATCCTGTAAGGGACAAAACGCTATGTTTTGGGTGTTTTTTGAACTATGCTATACTAAAGCTCCAATAACTATATAACTGTCTTTTTTAAAAATTATTTTTATTATTTTTATTATACCATACAATATTGTAATAAAATTATTATTATTATTATTAACCATAACTTTTTGAAATATTTTCCAGTCTTTCACTCTTTCCGTTAAAATATTTCTTGTCCCAAAATGATTTTGAAATTCCAAGTGTTGGACTCACAATGCTGTCTGTATGTGTGTAACATCCATTTTGGCTGCCGACAGATATATTGCAACTGAAATGTTTAGTTAAAGGTAAATGCACCCCAAGGACAGATATTCACTCTCAAACTTTTACAATATTCTTTTGGCTCACCACTTATGGGGGCTTATTTTGAAACTTATGGAGTACTTATGGAGTAATGAAAGTCTTCACCAGCTTAGTTTTATGAAAATCAGGAATTTTATTTTTCCCCATAGAGACAACACAAGGATGGAGGCCATTTTGAATTTCAAATATAGGCAAAAGTAGATAATTTGTGTTACTAATACCAAAGTTTCCACAGAAAGACAATGGTTTAAGCTTACTTGAGGAAAATTTGAGCAAAAAGTTTGTCTTATTTTTTAAGGCATGAACTAACTTTACATATTACTGTTATATCTTTAAGTTTCATATACTGGTACCTTTTCCATCTTATCCCTGTTATCCTATGTTTTGTTCATACCGATGAAGCCGGAGTGATGAAAAAGGTATTTTATCACACAACAGGAAATGTTGGAGTAGGTGACATCAATAGTAACTTGTCAGTCCATCTATTTCTGAAATCTACTGGCTCACTAACAGCCAACAAACTGATGATATCAAATCCAGGACTGGTGCATGCTGTTTCCATGACTACCTGTATCACTATTCACTCATTTCCAGTACTTTACAGTGTTTTTATAGCTATGAGTAGTGTGTACGTGATTTTTTTCCATCTTTGTTTATCTGAGGGTGTGAAAGTTACAGCTTTATCTCTGAGTCCTGTAGGTACTTTTTGGCTGCGACTATAACTTGTTAAACCTCCTCAAAAACATCAAATATGTTTGCTTTGAAATAATCATAAATAATTTCACATGACTTTGACCAGTTTTGATATTTCTAATACCTAGATTGGGTTACTGCAGTTTCCATGATGAGGTTTTTTCATTTTTACCTCTGTTTATTGTTCATCTATATATAAAAACATCCAAATTCAGTGTAATTTCTCTCTCTCTCTCTCTCTCTCTCTCTCTCTCTCTCTCTCTCTCTCTCTCTCTCTCTCTCTCATTATTTTCTTTATTTCATGTTGAAGCTTCAACTGCTATTTTTTTATTCCTACAGCACTCAAAATATTGAAATGAACATCGACAAGTTTTTTTTCCTTATGATGAAGGAAAATCATAAACTTTTTGTATGGTCATATTCTGCATATATTATCTTTGTTCCTTCCCTGTATACTCTGTATGACATAGGTTGGCTTTGCAAGTACCTATTGTTTTTGCTAAGAATTGGGAGGATGGGTAAAAGGTCTGCAAACCCCAGTACCATTTCTGTTTTGATATTATGATGAGAACTCAGTGAAATGATAGGGGAACCTTTGTAAAATTTATAGGTAGGTACATGTACCAGCCTTATCAAAATCACTGATTTGATGAATTATACTTCAAGTACACATAGCACTAATTCATGTCCAGTATTCGTCTTTTGGAAGTTATGTATCATTTGTATTGGCTTTCTTCGTCGCTTTGTGCTGCGATTTAACTCTCGTCTGGCTGTGGACCCCAGAAAGTAAACATTCATTCCATGTGGTCGTTTACCTCGTTGCACACACAGCATGCCTGTCATTTTATCCTGTGCACACACATCCATTGCCTGCAGGGTAGATGTGTCTCTGCCTGAACTAAAGTCAGGTATTCTAGATTTACATGCAGATCATGACGTAGAGAAATGTTCTATGGGCATTTTACAACAAAGCACAAAGGCGTCATATATACACATATGAGCAGATGCCCCACACAAGCACCTATGCATGCACCTTCAATCTGTGCCCCTTTTGTTCCCAAACTGTATGTGCATCAAATTGAGATTGAAAACAGATGATGGAGTCATTGGTGAAATTATACTTTATTTAGTCATTTTGTACATCGACCATTACAGTTCACTTTCCAACATCTGCACTATATTTCATCCCATCATGTTCTATTACTTTTGTCGGCCAATTAGAAAGTGTATTGCTCAGTCCATACATGAGAAAAAATATGAATACTCTATGTATGTGTATTGTAACATCCATTCTGATTGGCTACTCAACAGTATAATAAAGAATGTTTGGTTTTCGTAGGTATTTGTTAAAATCAAGGAAAGCATTAACTAAGCTTTTCATAACACAATTAAAAGACTGTTATATTTTGCATCCAGTTTTAATCAGATTGATACTGCTTCTGAGCTGGTGACTTTAAATTAGAAATCAGAGTTTGCCAATCCTGTATCTTTAACCTGTTTACTCACTGTATTTCTATGTGGAAAAGTGCAACCTGGTATTGCAAACAATAGGGTTTTACCAACACTTGATGTGTAAAAGGGTCTCATGCAAAGTTTTATTCCTTCATGCACCCCAATGCGGTGTATAACAGGTCCACAAACACCGTTGATGAAATGACAGTGAAAAGGTTAGACCACTATACATTTGTGCCAGTATGTAAATCTAAGTGATATATGTACATGTATTAATTGTCAGAACTTGTAGAAGTGAATCCTGGGAAATAATGATATCTTATTTTTGAAGTTTATGAAACCTTTAGGATTGGCTATAATAGTGTTTTTATGCTGACCAATGTATGTCTGATTGTAGCAGAAACAACACGGTTATGATATGGATCTTGGACATATCTAACCAATTGAAGCACAATTTCTATTCTTTCTTCCAAATTTTCTTGTTATTTCACTTTTCTCAAAAAAATCTCATCATAAGTTTACGTCTTGTCTAGGTTTGATGTTAGTGTTTGATTGTAGTCCATCTGAAGATATTAAATTTAATATTAAAATTTTTTTAAATGTCAAATGGAGAAAACAGGTCAACTGTTCCACCCTGAAAGTGACCTATTTATGTGGGAGGATCCATATAAATATTGAAATGACCTGGACAGCATTAGTGGTGTACCGTATGTATGGCTGAGAAACTCTGTCCCTGTCAATATACTATATGGAATAAGTATAGGGTAAAGATGTCAATGCTGAAGGCATTTTCAATTGTGTACACAAATCACCCTCTTGTATGGCTTCTTGATATACCAATAAATTACTTTTGCCTTTGGATGTGATGTTAAATAGACAAATAGACTCAGGGACTTAGTGCCCCCCCCCCTCCCCCACACTGTAGTCATGGTGTCATTTTCTGCAGATTCTGTGGCTGGTATATTGGTTGGTGGTTTTCAGGTGATGATTGACCACAAATTGGGAACAAAATAATATTTTCTTGCTGTTCAGATTATGTAGGATTCTTAAGATTACATGTATCTGTAATGAAGGAGAATATAAGATGGTGTTTACGAGCATTGTTCTCAGATTGTGAGGAAATCTCTCCTTCTGCTTCTTCACTTGGTAGAGTAAAGGCCTAAACTACATTGTATTCCCAAAACTTAGTATGTGATTTACAGGATCTTCCCAAAGATTGGTATGTGTTTGCAGTCACTTATACCCCTCCCTTTATGAATTATACTGCTTTTGATACCGTCTATCCTGTAGAGCAAGCAGACAAGCCCAGAGTTTTATACCTGCTGTTTTTACCATGTTGTCTTCAAATTAAAGAGGTCAACAAATTTCTTTTCCTTTTTGATTTTCTGGCCAGTTTTGCAAATTTATTAAATCTGCAGTTTTGACGATATTGGTAGAGATCAATAATTGATTGCAAGAATCCGACTGTTCTAGGACCAGTTTATTACAGTAACCACAGCTTGTGCCGTTGAACAGCCTTTACTGACTTTGATCAGTTTGATCCTAAAAAACTGAAGTATCCTCATTGGAGAGCACTAGAGTCAGCCAATGGATGTACAATGTAGTTATCTCTGCGTCAGATCTAAACCCAAGCAACAGAGCTGACACACAACTGACCACACATTTAATTATTGAAATGAGACTGGGTTCAGAAAGTTAATGAGCATCATTAAAGTGGAAATATCATTGGAGTGTCATTGCACTCCAATGATATTTTCCACTGAATCCTGTGGAGTGTCATTGCACTTTTAATTCCTGAACCTGTATATTAAATCAGAAACTCACCAATATTTGACATTGACCTAACAAACCATTAATACCCTGTCCTTGATACTGTAGTTTCCTTGATATTGACTTTCTCTCCCAGGGATTAGAAAAAAACATTGAGTATAAGTCCTCCTTTTCTAGGGTCAAGGCAGAATGTTGAGTGTATCTCTTCCTAAGGTCTCTGTGATATTTCAATGACATTTATCTAGCTATTGAAATTAATCATACTACATACATGTTATTAAACTTTTAGCACTTACCTAAGTTTGACCTTTGCTTTTATAAAGTTACAGACTGGTCTTAAAATGGGAACTATTTTGTTCACTGGCAGATGTAGCGGGGAATGGAAAGGGTTTGTTTCAGATTTTTAGGAGGTTTTAGTTTTTGTTACGAGGGACTATTAGTGGAAAGTGCCTCTTGAAGAAACCTCTTAGCCATGAGTCATTGATAGCCACTCTTGTCAACAGCTATTTTCTTTTCTCTCCAACTGTACTTGTATCTTAATCATTGGGTTTCGTGACATTTGCTCCAACTCAGCAACGTTTGAAGTGGTGGGCAGGACATTAATACATGCAGTCTAGCCTATGAATCTTTACAAAGCAAAGAAAGAACACGAAAGGACATAGGTTATCACTAATTCAAATTTTGACTGCAAATTCATTGAAGATTAAAATGCAATTATAATTGTCTTAACATTATTTTAACAAGAAATTAGTGCTTCTTATAGGTTAGTACATCCAAACATTTCAATCACATAGATATTGTCATGCATTTTCAGTTACCTTTCTGTAATGGCCTAGTGTATGTACATGTATAGGAGATTGTAAAGTGGTTGCCATGGCACCAGGCTAAGAAAGAGATCATTATGCCTTCAACTGCAAAAATTCACTAATTTGGATATTTCAGTCTGAGACAGGTGTTTACAGGTGTTCAGCTATTAATCCTATGGGTAACTAAATTGTAAACACTTGATTATTCTATAATCCTGATTATCTTTAATCCTCTGTTTGGCATATGCAAATTTTCATCTTTTCTGTATCTCACACACATGCATCTCAGTTCATTTCAATATAAATAGCAACTTATTTGCATTTAATAGAGTGGGCAAATTTATGCCAGGCAAGTATTTCTCCATATATGGTAATTCATTTGCATGTATAGAGCTGCAATGATTACTTTGTAACAATTACATACAGTTTGTTCTTCTTTTGCTCTTTCACTGGTAACACTTAATTCAAATATCTTCTTTTTTTTGGCTAGCCAGCGCTAGTGAATCAGGTGTTCCAGTTTTGATACAATACAATTATTTCCCCATTGTTTGTAATAAATTTGAATTGGTTGATGGCTGAAATACTGAAGATTGGTGAGTGTGGCCCCTTAATCATAAGTGAGTGGTTGCAGATGGGTTTTTTGGCAGTTAATCTGAATGTTGTAAAACTGCATCATTGAACCACCAGTGCATGCGGCAAGCAGTGGTTTTGTCAGAATTCAACTTTCATCAGTTGTTCTTTGGACCCTGGGTATACCTGACAAAAAGTACAAAGGACAGTCTTCATTGTGGCAGCAATTTTCATGTCATAGATTGCCCTTCATGAAATAACCATAAGAAAAAATGAATGAAAAGTGAATAAATAGCGAAGGTGATGTTGAATGTTGACATGGACCAGTTGCCTACTAGCATTCCTCAGTCTGGCTGTAGCCTGTAACCATCAAGTTTTATTGTATCCTCATGAACAAAACTGAAACTTCAGTCAACATGTTTTGTAATTATGCTAATTTTCAAATTATTTTTGACTCAGTTTTTGTCAGTATGATTGTATTGTAAATATCAGGATAGAACATAGATGTTGCCATATGCTTTTTTGTTAATTCTTAACTTTGGACTACAAAGATAGCTCACCTTGATGTGTTTAATAGTGCAGTGTGACGCGTCTGTATAGTTTAATCAAGACAAAGTAAACATTAGGGTTTCGTAACTTACAACAATAATTTAGCTGTTATTTTAAAAATAACCGATAGGTTTTTGAAGGACTAAGCGTAGATGAGTGTGGTCAAAAGAATATGGAAATATGAAAAACATAGATTTGCTTTTGATACTATCCATATGAGAGGCACTCTCACAAATATGTAGGCAGTCTGGCATAAATCAAGTTTTATATTCACTTTCATTAATATTGCAAAACGTCATGCATTTTTGACATGAGATTACAGAATGATCTAAAAATCATTAATTCTGCTACAAGTAAGTAAACTTAGATTAAAACCGTACTATACACTTCAGATAATTGCAGGATAGTTAGAGAGGGTCATTTTCTACATGGGAGACAGGAATAATGCATTGAAATGCTGACAGAGTATGAGTTATGTAGAAGCATGGCCTCACTGTCACAGGGTTTCTAACTCAAGGTTTTTAATCATTTATGGTGAATTAAGACAATAATTTGTCCAGTCTTCTGCTTTTCTTGAACACTACATCACAGGACTGCAAAGCAGCAATAAATAATGTATGTCCTTTGAAATATAATTAAATGTCACCATGTCTGGAAAAAAACTGTTATATAACTTTGCCGGCCGTGACTGATTGTGATTACGCATGGAGCAATCTTTGCCAATGACCCAGAATGACATCATCTACTCAGTGTTGGATTTGAAATTTTCAGCCACACATCATCCAGAATTTATGAGATGGAGGAACTGATTTAGAAAATGAGGAACGTCGACCAGGTTGAGGCTCACAGTCTTATCTCTGAGCGAGATCAGAGACACACCCCCCACCCCCCCCCCACCCCTGCCCCCTGGCAAAACAATGAGAAAACTTCAATGTAAAGGAAATTAGCAAATTCTAAAGGTGCTTATTTTGTTGTATACCGGTATTTAAGAGCAGTCCCGGTGTGTTACACCTGCATTTCCAATGAAGTCATTAAGATTTCACAGCATTGATATATAGCGAATTGTCAAGTGCTGCATTTTCTTAAGTGTTTTTGTTCAGTCTGAAAGTACAATTCTTGTTTTACTCAAACCAATCATATCATAGTGCCAAGAAATGTCAACTTGGCAATATAGCATGTACATTTGTGATGTCCACTGTTAATGTTGACCATTTAATGCAAGTCTGGACTAGAATTCATTTGTCTGCTATAACATATCACACTTACACACAGCAAATTGTGTTTCCAAAGCAAATAATTTGCATTTAAACAATTTTCGAGAGGATGATATCAAAATATACTTGTTTAAAGGTATACTGTCACCTATTCCAATTTTGCCACAGTTACCACGGAAAGAGAAAATCTAACCGATACAAATTTTAAGCGGGTGGCCGCTTTTTAAAAACAGCACCCTCACACGAGCATTTGAATACCAGGGAACGTGCCTTTGACCATATATGGGCAAATTTAGATTACAGGTGACTGTATACCTTTAATACAGAACTAAATGAAGATAGTATCATGATAAGTAAGATTTATACTGGGATTAAATATCACTACGACAAGTCACAAGGATATTCACTATGAATCAGCACATTGTTCTGTTTGGCTATGTTGTTTTGCTATATTGCAAAAACTGCAGTCACATGACACTCCAAGAATTGTAACAAGTTTTAAAACCTATGGTATACACTTCACCTTAAATAACTAAATGGCTTTTCTAAATGGAGAGCTGTGGTTCCATAGAAAACCATACATTTGCTTTTCAGTTAGAATGCATTATCTCAGAAGATGTTGATTTCATATTCTACTTTGCCGTTATCGAAGCCATCTCAATTTTTGTCTGTCTACATGCATACAGTAATATGTGATTTTGTTACACCGCAGATCTCAACCAAGAAGCAGACAAATGCCAACATCTGTGGCCAATCTTTTTACACACAAATCAGTTTCCAACTTGTCCATAAAAAACACTGGCCATATAAGTTAAGTATCAGGTTCCCAATGATACATCTGTCCTACATGACTGAACACTCTAATGAGTCATTTTCTCAGCAATATTGACATCTGATTTGAAAAGAGATGACTTCTATGTGTTTATATTTAGCAACTGTTTGCTCTCTGCTCAATTTTTGCCCCAGCATCTGTAATACTGCAGAGCATTAAGAACCTTTAATTTTGCTTCTTTCATTCCAATAATTCGTCACAATTGTTTGTATTATTTAAATGTCTGTGATCTTGTCCGTTGTAATATTATCCTGGGGGCTGAGTGTGGGGCTATATGCACGCTGGAAGGTATTCAATAATTCACCCACAGACAGCCAATGGTCTAATAGCACATGTACATGTAGCAAAAGGGCGTAGAGCTCCATTTTTGGAATGTTATGTTGCTGTTTCTCAGCCTAAAAATAATGCCAAAACAATTTTGAAAATGTGCACATCTGGGACGAATGAAATCAATCAAGTTCCACTTCACAACATTTTAATTGTAACTTCATGATCACTTTTGCCTGGCAATGGATCCGTTGACAGAGAGGGGGGAGATACGTACACCCATACCTGAGATTAAGATGCTTTATTTCCTTGATCATAGCAGTCCCAGTTACACCGATGAAGGTTTCATTTGTGAAACCATAGCAACAGGCTGAACGATACAGATTCAACAGCCCCTGCACTATAGCCAGCAGTGCAATCACATTTTACATCAATGCATTGAGTTTGCATCAATATCAAGGCACGTCACTGTGTATACTGCTCCCTCCAGGAATATGTATCTTATCGTGACCGCAGAGAAAGCATTGGCTAATTTGACATTTAGCTGTGTGTATGTGAGCCATGGTGTCTTCTGTGTCAAAAAAATTGGAGTAATCACCGGTGTAAACATGGTATACTAAAATGATATTTCTTCAAATGTTGCAGGGCCCAATAATTCATAAAGAATAAGATTATGGTGCAGTTTGATAGCTTTATAGTGATTTTTCTAAAATTTATAGCACTTAATAAACTGTGTGCCACTCTGAAGAATATGCAAAAAATCTTGTGATAAATAGTTGACGAGGGATATATGAAAAGGATTTTGATAGTGTTTTTTGGTTGCTCGCAAGAATATTATCAGTGTATATTTCTTTGCATACATTTTTAATCACATTTGCATAGAAGAGTGTATGAACATTATCAACATTCTGTAGCCTCTGACCGTATACTTGGAACAAGTCTTGTGTGGACAACTACATATTTGGTTTCATAAAGAGTAAAGGTGTTGCATTGTAATATTGTCATTCAAAAGGAGGAAAAAACTGAAAGCAGTATTGTACTGGTATAAATACAAGACATCATATAAACCTGCCTGAATTTTACTAATGAAGACAAAATAATACATTTTTTCTGTTCAGATATTTTATTAGCTGGCCAAATATGAGGATTAAACATGATCACATTCGGCAGAAAATCTTCAAAAAGAATGGTAAACTAATTTCTGATGCACAATTTTCTGAATTTTAAAATTTTAAAGAGGGATGAGCACTGATAATGGAGTAGTTACAGATCTGTGATGTATGATTGAGTGAAACAGGACATCAGTACCACTGCCTTTCTATAAGTGGTGCACAGTGACCTGTGGAATGTACGTCACTGCGGGTGATTTCGTCATAGTTCAGCAAAGCTCAGCCAACAAGAATATGGAAAAGTCAATACTTTGTAGTACATGTAGACCAATTATTGACTTGCCGTGTCCCATTCATGTCATAGCTCTCAGAGCGATGATTTTGAGAAAAATGATGCAGTTCAGTAGTGTATGTATGGATCATTGGGCTTACTATATGACAAAATGGCATTAGAAATATGGTACTATTTTATTACACAGGATTGATATCAAGTTACCTTTCAGCTAAAGACTGGTACTAATTCAGCTCTAGCTTTATTTTCATCATTGTGTGTTCTGCCTGTATTTGTAGAGTTTTTGGTTTGATTTAATTACTCACACAGAAAAGAAAATCAAATGGTATACCAGCTATAAAAAAGCAACTCTGTATTTACATCACTGATCTTGTACCTAAACACAGGCATGTATGTGCAAAGGTTACCCTACACTATAGGACAGAGGCAAATAATTAGTTCTCTGTAGACTTAACCATGTCTTGCCTCCTGCATTACTGACGTTATTAATTAAATATACTTGATGGACTGCTATTGCTCTCATCAATTGAAACATTCTTAAAGGTGAAAAGATTGAAAACGTTCCCTACTCATTAATATACAACACAGAGTCAGGAAGAAATCATGTGTCGAACAGAGAAAGCAACTATGTCTTTGTCGGGAAAAAATTGTACACAGGAAAGAAATTGATGACTGAATATTTTTGAAAACAGTATGTAGGAATTCTATTTTAAAATTTAGTTCTGGTTTAAACACCACAGATTACATCATTTAGCTGGCCTAAAGTTTTCCACCAGTAGTTTTATGTCAATAAAAATTCAAATAAGAGATGAAAGTGTTCATCAGTCTTCTGTTTGATTATTGCTATCCACTTAAAATAATTATATTTTCTTTAACTTAGCTCAAATGGGACTTCAGTGTCCCATTTGTTCAGACACACGTAATGCACCCTTCTGTTAACATAAATGTTATGAATTGTTAAAAAATCGATAAATTGATTTTGAAAAATTAAAAAAAGAATGTCGCTGGAAGTTCACGACCTGTAAAAAGTACACTTTAAAACTTTGTTTGCCTTCAATATATGGTCAGGCGATGTTTTACTCTTAGTGTAGATTTCAACTACAGATGTTTGCTGCTGTCTTGCAGCTAATTGCTGGCGGCAATTCAAAATCTCTGCGTAAGAGCAAGCTGCTATGTGGAGTAGAATCAGCATTTACGTGACCCTGCCAGTGGCTTTATGTATGGCTTGCAGACAATGCTTGTAGGGTCTTGAGACTCAGCTTGTCACTCAGCTGGTTTTCCTGACTCAACTCCTGTGGCTAAGTTCCTTCAAAGCCTGCCTGCTGCTTCCACCAGTGTTCACTAGTCATTCTGCACTATTCTAGCTGTTCCTTCAAGCTTATGCACTGGGTTCAATAACTTACATCTAGGTCTCCAGGGTCTTGCTGACTGCATGCAAGCATGAGGACTTGAAAAATGTACAACTCAACAGTTTTGTCTAGTTCCAGCGGTTTAGTTTGCTTGACTATATGGTAGAGAGTAACTCCAGTACAAAATGACAGCTTCAGGGATCTTCACATTATTGTAAGATATAAAGACCCTGTTGTGGTAGACTGTACATTGTACATGTATCTGTGTTATTCCTTTATTGATACAGCCAACCAGTGTGGACATCTGAATAATACTGGGTGCAATCCTCTGTATACTGGAGTATGTTAAATAAATAAGTAAATAAATAAATATATTTATTCATAAATAAATAACATCTTTCATTCATAAATGAATAAATAGATAAATAGATAGGAAATTAATAAAAAATGAACAAACAACCAACCTGGCTGTCTAAATTAACTACAGATCCATGCATTCACACAAGCAACTGCACAATAAAGCAGCCAAACCACATTGAATGATGGTATCAAGTATCATCCAGTAATTCTAGTATTTTCTAGAATTTGCTGATTGTAGATTTGTAGAATTTCCTTACTAGGCTGCTAGTACTGGAGATCTGATATGGGGTGGATTTCAAGTTGGTTTATTGTAGACTGTAAAATTGCAAATGACAGCAGCAAGACCTAATTTTCGGCTTGATATGTCCTGTCCATCAGTTACTACAATGGAAGGATTGATCATGCTGACCACATTGCCAGGTTGTCTTTCCATTTTCAATCCCTGGTTTCTGCAGTGGTAGGATGAATAACATCTCCATGCCCAATTGCAAGAAAATTGAAGAAAAAATGTGAAATCAGGTCAAAACACAAATTACTATTTGAAACTACATACTGCCAATCCATTTACAGGTTGTAAAGTGGTAAATGTGATTGAAGAGCTGCAGGGGACTCATAGAGAAAGCTTTGTTTCCATTTGGCAGAAAAGTGATATGCTGTCCTCCTTTTTTCCGTTTTCTTAGGCAAGCGATTAGAAATTTGTTTTCACTGGGAGAAAGTATAGCCCCAGAGGAGGATTTCAATATATGAATTAGCTGGATGTGTTTCAAATTGAATGGTTGTCCTGAGTTTTTTACTGTGTTTTAGCTGGAGTCCTGCCCATGAAAACTTGATGACCGTCCCTTTAGCTAATTACTTACTTGAACTTGTCACAGCAAGAAATTTTAGATTTCAATTACAAATCAGGTCATTCCAAATTGCTTTTCACGCTAATTTACCTTAAACAATTAGCTTTTATTGTTTAGTACTCTTTGCTGGTCTAGGCGTACTTATGTATTCAAAATCACACACCAGACGAGACTGTCACAGAAAAATTGAGGACACGTATGTATAGTAACTGCCAGATATTATACTTCATGGGCTTGAAATTGTCCCATATCATGTAAAGGGCCGAGTTTCAAATTAAGGAAAATAAACAGCACAGGATGTTTTATTTATTTTCTTTTATTTTCTAGTTCTAAGAAGCTGCACCATCTGATAATTAGGGTTCACAGAAATCTCATGATCAATAATTATATTTTTCCCATTAAATCCTGTATTCTCTAATCATTTAATCCCAGCCAAGCATGCTCAAAAATACATGTTCTTTTCTGAGTCAAATTTTATGTTTTCATTAAATCTTATTGGTAGTCTTATTGTCTTTGTTCTACCCCCGCAGATCAAAAGTCTAGACATGGTAAATGTTGTGTGGTACAGGTAATCCCCGTACACATTGTTAAAAACTTAATTTTTATCGGTGTTATGATTAAGAATCAACCTAATTGAAGCAGCATTGCATTCTGGTGTTCATTCTCTTTGACATAAACTTCACTTCACTGCAATCATGAGAACAGTTTTAATCTTAGAGAGGTAGGAATGACCGAAAATGACATTATGGTGATCATGTGGGGTTCATGTTGACCTCTGACCCTTTCACTCCATTTCCCAGTATGTAGGTCCACCCACACTATTGAGAATAATACAGACCAGCAATATCTTCTAATGAAAAGGTTAAAACTTCCAATTTGAAAATTGTATGATAACTGTCATTTCAGGAGGTATCATGATGTGAAATTTGACATAACGTTTCAATTTGAAGTTCAATTCCATCATCAAAACGGATTTCATAGCTGGTTGAATTATTTTTCTCGGAATCTTTACTTTCAAGAAAATATACATCTTTTCTATTTTGAAATCCAATATGTGCTTCATATTAGCCCAGCTCAAGTTTTTCTATTTTTAGAAAAATGCTTGTAATAACGCTTCAGGTTCTCCTGTTGTATTTTCTTTCCAATTTGCCAATTCAAACATTTCTATTTCAACCAGACTTTTTAATATTGCATTTCCACATCAATCGATCATGACTGTATTATTTCATTTCATGCTCTATTTACTAGTATTATTACGTGATAGATTTCTGGATTTGAAATCCATTGTTAGTTAAGTTGGCCTGAGGGTAGTAGGCGTAATTTCTTACCACAGCTGCTGGTCATAATAAAATATGAATAAAGGTTCTTTTTTTTGCATGTATTATTTCCACTTTGCAATTTCAGCACGTACTTCGTATTCCAAAAAAAATTGTTTTTTTCAACTATGCTACAACGTAAGGGCATACAGAGGTAAAATATCTTTGTCAGCTAGATCTCTGCCATACTTTGGTCCAAATTTTCTGTGTACTGAGATTACTGCAACTTGGCTACTACCATGTTTGAACTCTTTAAAAGCAATATTTTAATTTTTCAGTGCCACATAAAAATCACCAAGCGGAGGTTCACATGCTGAATTATGAAGTAGATCTAATATTCTCAGTCTGCCTGAAGGGACAGTTTATATGTACTTTCCCAGCACTGTTTTTCAGTCCTTCTTGGGAGATGGGTAGCTGTTGAAATATCAAGATTAGTAGTTTTGGTGGGTACCAGCATGATTGCTGATTTCCTGTGTGCCATGGGTTGAATGTAATACAGGTATGGGACATTGCAAATGAAAACTAAATCTGACCATGATTTCTGTGGAAATCTCAAAATCTAGTAACTGTAGAAGGAATGGCGTGTTTCTGTTATCCCTTTCATTTGATATTCAAAGAACTTGCTTAGAAATAAAACCTGAAACAGTTATAGGCCAGGAAGAATGAAAAAAATGAGTGCCATGAAGCACTGTAAGTTCTATTATATTGCAATGTTTTTTGACCATCTCAAAGTAAAATTTGCAGATAATTTTACACTGCATAAAGCTTTTTGCACTCAGTGACTTTTCTCTCTGAGAATTGATTTTTAATCAGTATGATGCGGACTAAATAAATGTCATTGAAATGAAATATATGTAGTGACGAAGGAATTGGGACTTCGAACAGTCATGTCAGTGTCCCAGTGTGATGGAAGTCACAGTAGAATTCACCAATACATGGTGATTATATAATTACTGCAGCCCAGCCTGAAAATAAAATCACTTTTTAATGATATCTCTATATGTATCTAGGTCCATGATTTGCTAAGTGGTTCTCAATCTACTAATGACATTGTTTTCACACTTTAAAACTCTCAAACATGAACTGGTTGTTTCATTGTGGTGTCCCAGTCTTAGATAGAAAGCATGCATCTGGGTTCATAAAATGAAAAAGTGTGCTATACCACATTGAAACGTACATAATGATATATAAAGAGATTACAACACATTTTATGCAGATCAGATACATCTTGCGAGGCTGTCATGAAAATACATTTCAGAGAGTGGTTGTTGTAATTTCGGTCTTAAATTATTTTTGCATTTTGAGGTTTGTTGCCTGTGGATTGTGAATGATGTTACCAGCAAGCTTTCATTCAGTTGAGTCAGATATGAATTATTGTTTCAGCAACTCGGTAAATTTATCAATGAATCTGTGTCAACATGCATTAATCTTATTTGTAAATTTCATTCCAGGGAGAAATAAATCCCAAAATGTAAGTTATTACAGTAAATTGAGCACAACAAGATGCTTGTCAAGACCCTTGGTCACATGGTTTAAAAGCTGCCCCATTTTGATTTCTCTGTCTGCTGTTGTCACATTAATCAAATGTCAGTGAGTTTTGGATCTGCTAGCTGTGAGGAATTAAGAATTTACCAAGTAATTTTATTGTAGAAATATTTTCTAAGTTTTTGTTGCAACAAAATGTAAAAATACTGTCAGAATCAGATGTGAGGCTGTAACTTAAGGGATCAAGTTATTTAAAACATTTACCCTGTGTTCAATACATTGAGTTCCTTAAACTGCACTATACACAAACATATGATGTATAACTCCCAAGTTTTCTTATGATGGCATATCAAAAGTGCATACTGTATTTTGTGTCTTATCAGGGTATACATGTATTGTGTGACCATAAAATGTATATTCAAGAAGCTATAATAAAGGAATAATGAAAAGCTTTGACATGTATATTGTACAGATTCTGAAGTAAAGTCTTTGTAAAGGAAACTGTCAGTGGAGTTGGCAATTTCATGTGTATTTAGGATATGTGATACTGATTGACATTGAATTTTCAGCCTTAAATTGATTCCTAAATCATATCTCACTTTCCAAAAGATAATGCATAATGCATTTATTGGAGATATCATATCATAATTTCATTTAAAAGTGTTGCATTCACAATAGTATTTTGACCCCCCCCCCCCAAAAAAAAAAAAAAAAAAAAAATTAAAAAATTTTAAATTTGAAAATAATATATATTATGATTTCTTTACATTTATATCCCAATTTCTGAATGAGTTGTGGTCACATTGTTAATTTTAAATGGTCGTAATAAACATGTGAAATTAGAGTAGCCAAATCGAAATTACTGTAGCTTAAAAAAATTATATTATCTCAATGAAATTACTGTATACATTTATGATGACATAAAGAAAACCAGCAATGTTGCATTTCAAATGTCTTTAAAGTTTAAGCAATCCATGCCTCTTATACAAAAATTAAAATGGTAATCCTCGTTCATTTCTATTGGTTTTAAAATGGGACTGATCCCAAAATTTTCCATTGAAATAAGTATGGCTGCTAGAAACAGAAAGTAAAATAACATGCAAGAAATGAGAATCATGATCAATTAGAATTATTTCATTATTATAAAGTGATATTTTTTCCACAGTAAAACCATCATTTGATGCGTCCATTGCAAGCCAGGGTCATTTGCATGTTATTATTAATTGTTGAACTATTGCTTTCAAGTTCAATGTTAACCAGGCTTTATACTTAACAAGCATAATTTCTCTGATTTGAAATCCGTATTGATCACAGCAATTAGCGAAGGGAAAATGCCCTTGATGGACTCCATTAAGGTAGCTTTCCGCCTTTGTTTTGGTATTTTGAGTCAAAAACCGATTTTTCTTTTATCCCTGAAAAGTATTCCTATAATATTGATCTTCCTTGTGTGTAGAATATCTTGGTCGTGAAGTTCCTGTTTTTGGGTGAAATTTTGGAATAAAAATGTATGAGAGGCACAGGTGTACATTTTGGCGTTTGAGACTACCGTTAAGGTCTTGATTGACAAGGGATTACGCTAAGCAAGCAGCGTCACGGTATTCACATGCACTAAGACAACATCCGCTGTGAAAATCCCATTAACACCTACCGTTCACTGCGTGGGTCAAGACCATAGTGTGTACCTGGCAATTAGGCGTCGAAAGGTGGGTCTTACCGTTTTTCTCATAGGGGTGGCCGCTCCCAAAAGATCACAATTTATCGACACAATCGGACAAGGTCAGACTTATGACATTGTTGACGGTACAATTTCAGATTACACAAATGGCCCACGCACTAAATGTTTTATCTGGGACATTTTTGTGCTTTTGTAAAAGCACCAGGAGTGGTTGATAAGTTTCGTAATGTTAAACATCTTTGAAGAGGCTGTCCCGTATACATAAATGGTACGTTCCACTGGCGGCCTTAGTGACAGCGGGAACACTTGAATACCGCAACAGACACCCTTCACATCTTCAACATTCAAGCAACATTCGGCCTCTTTCGGCCGAAGTTTCGGCTTCTTTTGGCCCCAAGACATTTCGACACCCCCGTTACGATTTATTTTTTTCCCTTCAAACTTATTAGTAACTGACAGACCAGTCATATTCATAAGCGTGACCTTTGCGTTCTGACCAGTATGACTTATACAGTGCCGTTTAGGCGCTGCTTTTCAAACTTTGACAGTGTCGGCGGCTATTGCTATTGAAATGATATGAAACTCTTTTCTCACGGTTTTCACCATGTTCTCACAAACTTTAAAGCATGTGAATGCTGACACTATACTTCTCAGTGTTTTGATTTGTAACATTTGGCACGAGTTCCCCAACCAGGTAGTGCCGAAACGTCTTTGGTCGCGTTGCCTAAACGTCTTGGGGTCGGAAATTGTGCGGCCGAAACGACTTTGCGCCAAAAGGTCTAGAAACCCGACATTGTCCGTTCGATGAGAATACTAAGTAAGTTGAACAATTTATGAATAAAAATGAAATATCAGAAACTGCGGCACTGGAACTACTTGGGATTAGAAAATACAAGGTGGAAACAAATTGCATGGGCTTCAGGACAGCGACAGCAAATTTTCCCAAGGCAAAATACGTAGCGATGCAGAAATCACACGCCACAAAACAATACTGCTTTGGTTTGCAGACGTTTTGGCACAAATGTCGAAGTCGTTTCAATCCCGCGGTCCCGTTTTTCCTTGTCCCATTTCGTTTCCGGACCGCGCTATTACCCAAAAATTGTACAATGCAACCACCCTACCACTAAATGAGAAACCGACCTTGACAAGGTAAAAACATACGTCGACTAACAAATGTTCATCGTACACCGGATGAATGTGAATCAAATGATTTTATGGGAATTAGACTAAATGGACACGGCAACATTGTTATCAGTTATCATGGCAGTAGCCAAAATGCTGCAGGACCGAAGACACATTTCAATATGAATTTGACCGTCACAACGTAATAACGTAATCGCCCTGAGTTTTCATCAACATGTCATCATTGGTCGGTAAACCATTGAATGAGACGCTTACGGGCTAACTACTTGAATACAGTACAAAACACCATCCTAATACTGAGATTTACATGTAATGAAGACGGGTCTGATATCATATTCGCCTGGAATCGATGGTACTCATGTTGGATACGAACGACAGCAGAGAGTAATATAGATCTATCTGTGACGTATGACGCTTGACGAGCGGTCTATTGCACGCAACTTGCGCTTGATGAAATGACGAACTTTTCTCTATGTTAATGTTTTCTCAACTTCTCTTCTTTGACTTTTATGCCGCCGACAGGCGATTGGTTCATTTTAGCATAAATGACTCCAGAAACGGTCTTCACCCACAGAAATGCTGTACAGAGTGAGGACGAACTATTGTCTCAGAAATGCTCGTAGTTTGATTAGTATTTATCGGTTTTCAAAGCGCGTGAAGATCTAAAAAATGGCTGCTCACTGAATCCTCGGTTACCCTAACCGTAATGAATCACGGCATGGAACTGTTCTTTTTATCTCCATGATCACAGACACGGCAAATGTACATCCACATACAAACGCAGATATTTTTGGTTGTCAGCCAATATGTTTTCCCTATATCACTCATCGGGCTCGCTTTCATTCCGCAGCCGTGAGTCGTTTCAGAGGTCGAATCGAATGCTGCCATAAACTTACACTGTTCATTGTCATGGAGGTAATAAGTCCAAGCGCTCGTGTAGACGGCATCGAGATGCCGTAGCAGTTCCGACAGTTAGGTCGAACAGTTAATACTCTATTTAAACCTTACAACTAATCAGTCAACAGATTTTGCATAATCCCTTCCCTGGCACTCCCCAAGTTTATTTACTCATCAGCTACTGTGTAGATTGCGCTCTAAAAAGAGTACAACGCTCCCAAAATTCACACTTTTTAGCCTCATTTCGACCACTGACACTGGTTTCAATGAGTGAATATACTGTTGAAGTTGAACACTTTGATTTCACTATCTGGTTTTAGTGTTTTTGTCGGTTGAGTACATTGTTTATTGCCATTCAAAAGGAAAAAACCGAACCAATTTACTAAATCGCCTTTTTCTCAGTTCGGCATTTTGTCACATTGCAGCACGTTCAAAAGAGTTTAACTCGAGAACGCGTGAACGGAAGTTCACCAGATTTTCACAGACGTTTGTCAAGTAGGTTGTCTCCAAAACCGTGTCTCAGTTTCTTTATGAAGATTTTTAAAGTCGAGTTATTGCTGCTTAATTAGGCGGCATTGTTAGACCAATCGGTGGATAAACTTTGACTCAACGATGTGAAAAAACTAAGGCCTTTTTCAAAAATCTGAGACACGGTTTTGTAGCCAGTATTCTGAAGACCAATTGCCCGTTAACACCTAAACAATAGCCCCTCTCCGCTCAGACTTAAACTTTTTTACGTGAGACCTTCCATGTTATTTACACTTTCACTAAGATCTTCAAAAAAAATCATCGCACACTAATTTTTTTGATTAAACAAAAATATTCATAGAAATAGCTTTCAGGTGATATATAATACTTGGGTAAAAGTACACATCTTGATGGCATAATTCACGTTTGAAAATAGGTCGTCGCAAAGGTGGAAAGCTACCTTAAGCTGGAACAATAGTGTGGAAATTACACTAATTGATGGCCTTGTTATAACAGGCTAAAATAACTGTGATATGCAAGTCAGCCAACAGTTCAAGTGTCAGAGCCAGGGTTTTTCTAGCCCTCCGTGACCGATGGACAATGCAAGAACTTTCACTGATTTTCAGGTCCTTTTCTACATGGATTTAGGTAAATATTGTTATTTGTTTGTTTGTAGTAGTATAGGACTCGATATCTAAAAAACCCCTGTATATCAGACATTTTGTTGTCATATTGTACCGTATTTTAATGCTTTTTGAAAAAAAGGGGTCATATTCAGATATCTGTATTTGTATCTACTAGATGCACCACTTGTAACTTGTGATTCATGACTGATATGGAGTTTGTGAAAGAAGAATGGAAACATCTGTGAATATAAAAAATCATGCAATATCATCTTTATCATCAAAGTAAACTAAAAAAATATGACTGCCTTTGCATGTATATCATAATTTTAGCAAATTGTGATACACACTCAGTAAACAGTTTATGAAAATTATGAAGTTGACTTAATATCATGAATGAATATTCTGAACAAGTGTATCCATATACATGTTTAGAAGAGAAAAGCATTTGATTGAAAGTAGTTTGAAATTTGAAAATGTCTTTTGTATGTTTGAAAGCATGGCGGAGTGCCATCTTGTTCATAATTCTTCAGTCATTGAAGATTGATTATCACCTTACACTTACACGTTGTACAACTCAATAACTTACAAAGCTTTAAATAATACCAACGAATGCAAATTTGTAGGCGTGATGTAACCATTAAATGTACATGATAAAGATTTGAAAGTTTTGATCAGTTTTTATCCAAATTATAAAAATCCCTCTTCTGCAAAAATATCTATTAAGGTTTGGCAAGGCGTCCAGAACTTGTACATGATGGGTAAAGCATCCAGTGAGGATACTTGCCTTGTTGTTATGAAAAATGGAATACTGGCTATTGGGTTGCACCATTATTCATGATTTTTGAGTTGTTTTTGACAATCAGCCATCACTTGTCATTTTGTGATGAAGCTATATTTCTCTTTGCCTTGTATGTCCTACAGTGCTATTAATAGATTTTACTCCATCCAAACCACTCAAAGCTCTGATACCTAGAAAACTAAATAAACCAGTCAAATCTCTTTTACTCTCCAGAAATCTCATCTCAAGTTACATATAATTAATGTGTAATCTCATATCAAATTAGAAGCCTGCCGAAAGATTTTAAAAATGTGATAAGCAAAATGAAGCTGTTTTAGATGTCAGCATCAACTGTATGAAGGAAAATTCAATAATATAGATAGTGAGATTTGGCAATTACTCTGTCCTTGTTAAAAGAAATTCTCTCAATTAAAGGTATTCCTCAGGGAATAATGCCACATTATTTACCGAGGGAGAGCAAGACTGTGATTGGAGTGGGCATCATACACGATGATCTCAATTACAATTCCACTGTGGATAATGGGCCCAGCATTACCTGTGACAACTCAGTCACATATCCATTGTGAGTTTGCCTAGTAAGGCCTGTTAGAAATCAGTCACATTTCAATGTTGATTTTGCAATTTATAGGTCACCCTAGGACATTTTTTCAGGATGTTACCTAAGGTGATGAAGTTCTTAGTGAGTTTCTGTGAAATTTTATAGTTGGTATCAAAGTTTTATGCTGTGCAGTTGTGCAATTTTCACTCAGGAATGGAGACGATGTTGACGCATTTCCATGTGCAGGGGGTAGAGGGTAGCAGAAGGAAAATAACTTCAATATGCAAATATTGTACAGGTGAACATAGATCAGATGAGGCACCTTGTGAATTGTGTTAACACTTATCTCTATGTTACTGAACATTAAGATGTATCATGTGGTCAAACTGAAAACGACAGTGAAATAGCACTCATTGCTGAGTGATTGCCTTCATTGGCTGTGATAACATGGCATCCAGACTCCAACATTGCTACTGATTTTGTATGCAGGGGAGCACGCATGGGTATCTTTATATGGTGGCTCTTATCACAGGGAACAGCAGTTTACAGCCACAGTGGTGCATTACTATGTATAGTTTGTTATTTTGTGGTGTTGACTTTAATGACAGCTGGTGCGTTCCGTCATGACTAGCGTGAAGAGGCCATGTCAATCACGTATTAACTTGTAAAGATCGCACATATTTTTGGATTTTGGAGAGTTGACAAAAGATGAATAATTTCATCATTTTGCACCAACTGGTATGAAGTGTTTGTTCAAGCTTTGAGAATTATTTTGCATCAATGCAAATTAGCATTGATGACCTGAACAGAGCAATTAACATACATGTATTATAGAA
This sequence comes from Ptychodera flava, assembly GCF_041260155.1. Taxonomy (NCBI): domain Eukaryota; kingdom Metazoa; phylum Hemichordata; class Enteropneusta; family Ptychoderidae; genus Ptychodera; species Ptychodera flava. Next base: position 30,431,518 of record NC_091945.1, read on the forward strand.
ACATCGTGTGAAAGCCTGTAGGTGTTACACTAACTCATTAACACCAATTATTTCACAACATAAAATTAATTTACTTGAAGCAGGGAATAGTAATTTTTTTGCTAATTATTATCATTGGCAAACACATTCATTTCACAAATCCATGCAGGACAGATGCTTCAAATTCCACAGGGCACTCTCTTCATTAGAGCCTGCAGGTGTTTAGTTCTATCAGAAAAACAAAATATTTTTTTTAACGCATTGTCACAATGTGAAAGCTTATTTAAATGAAGAATGACCTTGTTTTTTTTAAATGCAGATCAACAATCAATATTTAACATTCCATTAAATTGTATTCCAATGCATGGCACAGCTGTACAATGTGAAATGTATTATGACACTTAAAATTTGAAGGTGTAGCTAAATTTAGTATCCCTGGGGTTAGCCGCAGGTCAGCAAAATGGCTTTCTCCCTAAAACTCTCTCTCTGTGGATTTCATCAGGAATATAAACTTTCAATCTAAAAAAGGTGTTACTTCAATGTATTGTAGTTGAAGAAAATCCATAATTATTATTAGATGTGGAATTAATAATGTCTTACTGACAGTCAAAAGAAAGGAATGTTCAGTTTTTTTAATAGTTTAATGGGAAGATGTAGTCATAAAAGCATTGAAAGCTATTCAATAGCTGTGTGATTATTGAAAACCAGACACCTACAATAATAAAAGGTGATGTGATTTCATCAAATTCAAATAATGTCGAGAAAATATTCATGATATTATCACTGATGAAAAAAATGTAACGTCCTTGAGACAGCAATATTGATGTAAATGATCACTTTTCCTGTGTTTATGATTTGTACAGTTCATACAGATATTACAATTTTTGAATGTATGTATGAATTCTATTCACCATGAGTGATAGGTCATCTTTGTCCATGCATTATGTATTATTCAAATATATCCCTATCATTTACACCAACATGAAAGACTCTACATGGTTGAGAGAGTTAACAGAATAAGTAAGTTAAGATTTGTAATTTTACCTAGAATTTTGAGTATTTCTTGATCTTCACGGAATCTTTTCTGCTTTCAAAACAAAAAAGGGAAAGTTTTAATTCAGAACAAGAAGTGTTACATATTATACTTAAAATAAATCAAATCTGACCAATATTACAACAGTTTAAAATGCCGGTCTTCTATGTGATTGTCATGTGAAACAAAGTAGTATAAGATTCTTGTGCAGGTGTGAGTTTTGTTATAAAAATTAGTATTAACATTATAACAAAACCAAATACTAATTGATCTGCAAAGAAAAGGAGCTTGATGCTTGCGCTGTTTACATACTGCGTGCATTATGGTGATGGGTCAGAGGTTATGCAGTTACTTTATTCCCCCCTCTTTACCAGGTCAGAGGTCATACCTTAACTATGTGTATCTTGTTCATCATATTGATAGGTCGAGGGTCACGTGTTGATCATGTAAATCAGTGATGAATGAAGTCATACAGTGTAGGTTCATCAGTGTATGACTTCTGTGTGTTTATCTACTGTTCATCAGGTCAAGGTTATACAGTTTCTGTTTGCATCGTGTCAAGGGTGACACAGTTTCTGTCTGCATCATGTTCATCTGGTCAGAGGTCACACAGTTACTGTTTGCAGCATGTTCATAAGTCAGAGGTTCCACCTGAACTGTGTGCTCATCTTGTTCATCAGTTGTACGCCAGAGATAGAGAACAGTCAATCAGCACTTTGGCAGAGCTGTTGGACCTCAATAATCTCCTTGTACAACATTCATCATACATTTAGCATTTGTATACTGGTACTTGATTGGGCTTCTTGGTCAAAGAAACCGTGAGGATGTAACTCACTTGAAAAACATAAACTGAATATTTTTATTGGATTTAATCTTCGTTATCGACATTTCAAAAAAGACAAAATCACCAGAAAATAATTGTAACAATGATAAGGCACCATGGATTTGTCACAAGGCGCAGTTAACATTGAGCGGTATAGTAGATGCATTTTAATATAAGTCAATATTTAGTGCTTGAACCACAAAAACATGAATGTAAAACTACAGTATACATGTATGCTTGTGTATATTTAAGTTCACATTACCTAATCATGGATGAGGAATCAAGCAAAGTTAATATCTTATATTGTACAACTTGCTTTTAATATAAACCTTGAATGGAAATATAAATGATCAAAATTCTGATAATCATGGTTTCACACATACTTACCTGTGTACATAGCCTAATTCAGTTCAAATCTGTATGACGTGCGTAAGTACAAAGTAGGTTGCTGCTGTGAGAGAAAGTTCTTTGACCTATTGTGACCCTCTTTATTGTTCTAGATCTTTCCTTCAGTTGATTGGGTATTTGGAAAGAGCTGAATGTGATACAAAAAGACATTAAAAGAAAGATATTTCAAGCACTTTAATTGTTGGCATTAGTTTAAAGTGTTTTGAGAAAAAGTACTGTTTATGATATGCTTTGAAATCCTGTTCAAAAGAATGTCTTTGACCTCAAAACAATATTGCAAATACATGCATTTAGTTATCTAGTGATAGCTGCCGCAGACTTTAATTGCTGTCGTAAAAGGACAGGATACTCATGGAATCCTTTCTAGTGACCATCATTTCCCTTAATCTGAACACATTTATTTCTAAATGCTAGTCTTTCATATAGTTTCACCTTCACTTGTATTGGAGTAGCAATTAAATAAAAAGCTTGAATGAATTTGATGGTCTGGATGAATCTACCGCTGCTTGTTCCTAATCCATTTTCCGCTATTTACTCTCAGAATTGTTGCTCAAAGTGTTTCAACAGACCTAGCTGTCAACCACTTTGTGTACAGCTGAAGTTGGTTTAATTGATGTCAAAGAAAAGATGCTATACGTGAGGTTGTGTCGCTTTGTGACATCTTTTGAATTCTGCCCTATGTCTTAAACATATGTCTTCATCTTGACTTTCATGACTGCCGATAAACTTAGGATGGCACAAACTTCTTTTTAGATAGCGTACTTGTCTAAATGAGTTACAGATATACATTCTTTTATGTGTTTTCTCCCTATATTTAGCGAGAGCTGATTTAGTCGTCAGAAGTTTATCGGATTACGACAAACTTGGCATGTTTTCCATAAAGTCATTTATTAAAGCTGATATGCAGCTAGGGTTTGGCGATAAGTACTGCTAGGAATTTTCAAATGACTTCAAGGAAGGTGTACTGTGATATGCATTTTTCCAAAATTCAAGAAGTTCTTCTGAATAGAATCAGGTTAATAAGACGAAACTTGTCAACCATTTAAGTTGATGTATATGAATACGGGTGATGTTTTGCGTTCTCCAAAAAGACCTAGGATATATCTACTGATTGAAATCATATTTCTTATAGTGTCCAATCTGATTTTCAATGAATGGCATTATTAATTCATATAATGAGTAATGACAAAGTCACCCCAATTTATGGTCTTAATCCTCAATCTCGTTTTCCACCTCTGAAATTGCAATCAGGAATCTGAATGAGTTTAATGTGTGGCAGTATTTGTCTCAATATTTAATTCAAACAATGATAGGAACACCATTTGTTCTCATTTCTTTACTTATGAAAGGTACTATTAGCAGTTTTTGACTCCTTTGAAATAAGTACTTCCTATCCTCTCCATAAATCCCTTTGAAAAGCATAATTCAAGAAGGTTTGGTTTTCCTGTCAGTTAACTATGGTAATCTGTCTGTGAAATACAAAAGATTTTCTTTCTCCTTGTAGCGTTTGATCAGAATCACCAAGTATCACTGATTGCGCTAATTTTAAATCTGGAAACATATTCTGATGACGACAACTGCCTTGTCAGAGTAAATAATGCAAGCATATGTTCCATGCGTGACACGAGATACCCGACATGAACTGCAGTCTATCCAGACAGCAGCAGATTGTCTGTTAGCTCCGGACTAACGTCATTGAGACAGATATACATATGGAAGAGGTGATAAAGACTAAATGCTGCCAATGCAGGCGATTTCATTTCAAGTGGGAAAGCTTTGTGAAAAAGATAATGAGCCGAATATGTGATAAGTTTGTGTGGAATTTGATAAGGACTCAGTGAAGAATTTATTGAAAATGCAGCTGTAAATTAGACTAAAACTGTGCAGAGTTTAAACTTTACTAATCATAGAAATGTAAAGGACTTGAATATTGAAGAACTGAACACAATATTTTTATTCAGCACGTTTCATCTTAATGAAATTTCAATCTTTCTGAAGATCTACCATTCAAAGTTAACAACCAATTGTGCATGTGAAATAAGAGCATTTTTTACACAAGTATTTTTCCTCTTTTCATAAGAATTACATGCAAAGTTGTCAAAGTTAGCATAATTATGATTAAGAATTCCTTTGGACTATCATATTGCCCGAGTGCACATCAACGGCAGATACAGACTGTTATTATTCTCCATCTGTGAAGTTCAGTGAAATGCCCTTGAACACAACTGACTCTTTCCTTTCCTATAATTCAGATCAGCAAATTTTTCTTACTCTCCCTGTTTGTTTCTCAATGAGTGTCCAGGTAAAACTCAAAGTGATAAAGTATGTACAAAGGCCTTCATTTACACTTTTCACTTCCCTGTTCACTGCTCTCTGCAGATGAACTTGGAAAACAATATATCGTCCATTGTCGTGACTTGTTACTTAGAAGCACACACTCAATTTATCAAAGTATCCACCTTACGGCAGTTCTAAGACCTTAAGTCATGGAACATGCATTCCTATATGATAAATTAAATCCCATACTAATGTATGGTAGTAAGATAGCCAAATTTGCAGTTCTATACAGTCAGTGTGTGAAAATTTACGATTTACCTAATTTATCTTGGTTGGCAGTGTCCTCAATAGTGTCAGTTAACCGTTCTTACATTGACGTCAGCTTTGGTTTACCCTAATCTGACTTAGAATCAAAATGACATATTTAAGCCAAGAGAGTGAGCCAGCATGAATCTCACATCTGCCAGCCAAGACCTTTATAGCTCATACATACATGGAGGCCAGTTATAGACACAAATTTGTGGAAATGGTACTTTAAACAGCAAAAATGTAAGCATTTTAAAAAGTTTAGAAGAAGAATTTAAGAAGCATGGAAAAGGAAGTGAGTGATATAGTGAGAAACGCTGTCCCTGGATATTTTCCATAAGCTGACACCATTAATTGTTAGGAATTTTGAAAAATTATCTGTTATCTGCAAAAATTGATATGTGAGTATTATTGAACATACGTACATACTCTACCAATTTAACCTGCATTTATCATGCTGATAATTACTATCATATCATATTTTGAAAGTTATGCCATATATACTTTCTCATCTAACTGATTAGCAGAATGGTATGTTCATAATTTTGAGGCGTCTGCCCATCTCGTGTCCGTGACATGAAAGTTAAAAATACAGAAGAGCGATCAGGAAGTGCCTGGTCTAACATGACATACATATGTTGGAAATTATCACAGTAAATAAATCACAGACGCTGTTTAAATTTCACCTCATTTTCTTAAATTCATGATTTTATTTTCTTTATGCAAACCTATAAATTACTACTCATTCAAAACTTAGAGAGGGCATGCACTGTTTTGAAAAGGGTTAAACTCCTCCCTTATCAAGGAACAAAACTTTGGAATTGGGTAGAGAGATTGAATTAATAGCTGTATTCAGACAAAGTAAAGGAATAAAACTTTGGAATGGTTCAGAGTTATTCAATTAATAGCTGTATTCAAACTCACAGCTTACATACATGACAAGCTGCGTGGAAGCAGTATTGTCAGTTCCAGTCAATTCAATTCCTCTTCATTTGTTCCGACTTGAATTTACATCTCCCAGGCATTGATATGATATACCAATTTATCCCATTGTAAGGTCTATTTTTAGACTCTGAATGCTGGATTATAAAATTGTACCGTGAGTTCACTGGGATGTGATTACCATCACTTCAAAGGATTCAAATTTAGCCTTTGGCCAGTTTTATTTTTAACCCACACGTCAGCATGTATATTTTTTTAGCATCACAGGTAGTATGTCACAATTAAACCAGGTCATTGAAGTCTTTGTATGCTGTATGGTTTCTATAGCGATCATATTCTCCCAAGTCTTTCTCCAAAGTTCTTTAAATGTCAGAGAACGGTGGATGTTCTCATGAAAATAGAACTGTCAGTAGACCGCTGGATTCCCCAGGGCAGACAGATACAAGTTTTAGACTATACCTCCGTTGTCAAGTCCATCTGTTTTTTAGACTTCTGTGCACTGTTCAAACATCATTTTTTCAATGAATTCGTTGCAACAGATATAAGATATTCACAAAACTTTGATGAAGCTGACTCTCTTGTTAATGAGAAGACAATTTGAAAGTGGTTTCACTTCACTAAAGACCTTCGTACAGAGACCATGCCCCTTAATAAAATACATAACCTAATTTTGATTTCTCTTCTGCCATAGTGAAGGTGATATAGACAGTGTTTTTGGTTGGGCACTGCACACTTTATCAAGCACTTCTATGAGCAAGTTTGTAATGTCCTTCTCCATAAGTTTGTATAACCTCATGACTTTCAATGTCGTGACGAGGCAAGTATACATGGGAATGGAATAGTCTAGCCTATCTGTCTTCACTCCAAGACATGTTTCTTCAGATCTGCTGCTAACAGCACAATTAATTGCTTATGCACTACAAGCTCTGTGTGCTGAACAAATTTCTCATCTTGGTATGTTGGACAAGACTGCCTGAAAGCATTTGACAAGAATTGAGAATTGCTGTACGCAGCAATATAGCTACAGCATAACAGTTTAGTCTTCAGAGATCTACTTGGATCTATTGAATGCCTCTCCTTCTTGCGTATCATTTCAAAATCAATTACTGGCTTATCAGATGCAGAGATGGCTTTCTGTGCTAAGTGGTTGGCTTGTCCACAATGATGGCATAAGCCTGTCAAGAGATCAGAAAGGGGAAGAAGATTGTATAAAGCATGATCAATGATCATTGAAATAGCTCTGGATCATCAACAAAACTATTCTGTCAAATGACAGTCTTCTCTGCTTCATAGAGAATTATTATGATTAATAAGTAAGGATTACTGTTTCTTTGAGTTTAAAGAGTTAAGCAGTTTGTCAAGAACAATTCTATCATTAAATCCATTTTCATAGGGAATGTTTCATCCTACATGAACATGCCATTGTACTGGATACTAGTACTTCCATTGAATCTCATAAATTTTGAAACTTCATGATGCTTAAACAGTGGCTGCCTAAATAGTTTTCCATATTTTTACTCTCTGATTGTTTTTCTGACGTTGTCACATTTGAAGTGAGTGAGTGCGGTGAAGTTAATTTGTATGTAAACAAATAATAATTTTTTAACAAAATGTCAGTTTCCTGGCAGTAGATGGCTCTGACGGCTTTGTTCTTTTCAACTCACTGGTCTCCCTTCCACTTTAATATCATGAAAAGTAACCATTACTGTGCATTTGCCACTCATAAATTTTTAGTTTCTGATTTCCTCAGCCTGTTCTATGGTACCTGATGAGTGTGCTGACACACATGAAGCACAGGTAAATAGCTAGGATATTAGACATGTAATTTGCATAAAGTTATGGATTAATGAAGGACATTTTATAAAGGGTAACTTTATTCCTATTCACTACATCTTTCCTGTCAGAATATCTTTTGGTCAAAGATGATTCTGGGGATTTTTAGCATCGCAACAGATCAAAAGGAAACAAAGGTTATAACCAATGAAAACTTTACAGTTTGGGAAATATTTCTCATTCAAAAATTTATCTGATTTTAAGCACATACCAGAAATACAGTGTTAGTGAAACTCTAAAACAAAGATTTAATCAAATACACTCTTACAGTAGTTCAACTTACTGGTCATTCTATCAGTGATTTATGTTAAAGCAATAAGTAACATTCTTTTTTCCTATTTATTTCTAATCTACCAATAAATATGATTTTACGACCATGCACACAAAAGAAATGATCACCATATAAAGTGTACCAGCATTATAAATTACCATTCTTTAATCCTTAATATTTCATGTTGTATTACACATTATGGTGCCGTACCTCTGGCGTCTGTATAGAAAACTATGAACTGAGGCACTTATACTCTATCAAAGGATTAATTATGTTTCAATGATTAACTTTCTGATTAAGATAATCTATGGAACAGAAGTGTAATAATTGAATACATTTAGAAGCTACTGCAGATGGGGATAAGCCCAGTAGTTTCATATTCCAGCATTATATGATTAATACTCCATTAATTACAACTTTTGATAAATTGTCCTGTATTTTTGTCCTACCTTGAAATTATATTGTCCAGTTGCAATGCCAAAACCAAGCTGAAATGCTAGGTGTTCAATATTTGACAACAGCCTCTATATGTGTCATGTCCAACATTTAATATTGTGTTGACAACCTGATTTTAGTCATTTATGAACAACAACATTGCATATTGTGCACATACAAATGTACTTTGTTGGCTAAAACTTGTATTTCAACATACTTTAGAGAGAAGAATATGGAAACATTTACTTTATAGAACAAAAGTTGAAAAAAGTTATATACCGGTAATTGCTCACATTTTTACAGACTTCTGTAGACAAAGCTTTTGTACACTTGTCTATTTGATAAAATGATACAGGAGTTAAAATGGAGGGAAATTGCACAACTTATTTTTCAATAATTATTGTTTCTTTTATACAAATATTGCTGTTGCAAAGTCCCTTTACATACATTGAATATAATGTATTTTTCTAAACTCCAGTAAGGCTTCTGTACTACCGGTATATTCACAAGTAAGATCCATTTTTTTAACATATTTATGGAGACATTCTAGGTGTTGTCAGTGTTACAGTATATACTGTCATTCTGACATGAAATTTAATGAATTTTCTCAAAACTTTAGATAGAAATTATCAATGTCTGTAGTAATACACAGCTGCTGTGTCAAGCTTTCAACCTTTTCACCCCTAATTTCCTATAACAGGGTCCACTCACTATCTATAACAATGGGTTTGGGCCTAATTAAACCATGCTGGGGAAAGGGTCAGATGCAGAAATGAAAATATTGATCAGTGCAAATTTTATATTTGTCACAATATATCATGAACATCTTATCTGCAAGTTTATCAGGTTTAAACCGCAAATTTCATTTCTCAGACGAGTTTAATTGTCGAAAAACAAACATGTATGGTGTCTATGGAAACCAGGTCATCAGCCCATCAATAAATGTTTCACCATCTTAACAAGCTACTCCCCCACAAAAAGTTCGAGTTACCTGTCATGATACAGCTCAAGGTGACATTACTGCCAGAGATGAATAGATACAGAGTTTGGTAACCTGGAGTTTATTTGCCTGGGGACTGCCTTTTTCCAGGAAATCATCTGTGTTTAATAAGCAGAATAAATTGGTCTGTCCCTGACATATCAATGAAGTAGACAGATATAATCATTTTGTGTCACATGTTAAGTTGAGCGACTTGATGTCATTGCTTCATACACGTACAGACATTTAAATGCATAAAAAATGAAAGATCCACATATATTATGTTAGGCTGCCCATGCGTGTCAGTGATGTTTTAGTATAACAAGGAGTTTGAAATCTAATATTACATTTATATCAAGAAATACATTTCCTCTTTTCATCTATATTCAGAAATGAAACATGTACATTTTCCAGAGATGGTTGATAAATTGAACTCAAGTATAATTGAAAAGTAAAAAAAATGTTCAGAGCTAGTATGTTGAGATGAACGCTTATTATTGATGTTTCATTGTGCCTGTCTGTTTATTAACATGAAAGATGTTTTGCAATGATAGTTGGATAAGCTTTTTTTTAGAGACAGAATAGTGTGTACAGGGAAAATTTTGCATGTTGCTCTTTTGTGATAGTTTTAATGATAAATTCTTCCAGACTTTACACCAAGAAATTATAAGATGTTTTGAAACTACATCAGTGTAGCAGAAAGGTGACAGAAAGATATCGTTTGATCGCTATTAAAATATTTACAGCACAGACAGAAAAAACAGAAAATAGCTGTAGAAATTAGAAACAAAGAAGCATATGCACTCCAAATTTACCTTTCATGCCTCAGTAAGTTTGTTTGGATCAAAATTTTCACAAAAAAGGGATATTACATCATGTTTCTCAGCAAAAACCATTTCATGTGTGTTACTGAAATTTTGGCTTGAAACTTTGGTCATTTTGGCAAAACAAAAGTGTACATCTCGTGTTTTGATAAGCAATTGCAAAGATTGTAATACCTTTAAAAAGTGAGATGCAAGTATATTGTTGTTAACGGGATAGCCTAATGTCAAATATTGACATTTGATTGTTTTTATCCATACTGAACTGTGCTAGCACCAATAAACCTAGCTTCTGGACACTATTGCAAATATCAATGCATATTTCAGCATGTGTGTATCAATCTTTTTTCAATCCAGCAGCTTTGAATAATGTGTGTCTGGCAATTCAGCAGTGAGCCATTTCAGAGATTATGGTAAAATTTAAGAGAATCTTTGGAAGAGATAGCCTGACATGTTATTTCTGGTGAATTTATCAGCATTTTATGGTTATTTATTTGTTATTAATTTCCCAATAATGGCATAAAGGAAGCTGGACCATCAATCATCTATGTAATGTGATATTTATCATCAAAACTGGATTTAAGGAAGTACCGCAGTTTGTGATAAATGGCGGTAAAGACTTGAAAGGCAGAGTGTGTAGAGTCATGATTACTGCAAGAGAGACTTTACTGGTCATATTATGCTTCAATGACAGAAATGATAGCATCTTTGAAAACAGTGTTGCATATTTTAGCATGGTTAGAATCATTTGATGTTGGTATAAAAGGATTGTGGTTTTCCTGTTTCCAGGATGACCAGTCACAGCTGTAGGATATCACAAATAAGTTGCAGACATATTGTTTTATCTGAGTGTCTGAAGAACTTCAAAATTAACTTGAAATGTTGAAATTAATCAATCAACCTTTTATGTCACAAAATAAATTCCAATTATGCATGCATAATAGACAAGAAAAAGACGCAGTTGCAATGAAAACCAAAACAAAATCAGTAAATTTGACTTATTCATCAACTCATGACACCAATTGAAAAAGGCTCAGGAATATTGGCAGGTCCTACCTTTGGAAAGTTTGCAACACTGAACGTTTTGTTATATATTGTCTGGCATTGTGAAATGAGCTAAGAAATATCTTCAAACTTGATTTGTGTGATAGAGTGTAATATTACCATTCAAATGTGGAAAACTTACAGTGGAAAGATTTCTGAACTTTTAGACAAATTCAGTAAGCTGCAGGGGAAAGAACTGAATATCATTAAAGTTCAACATAATCACTGTTATTATAAGTGTCTCTACTTGATCAGAGAGCAAATCACCAAAGAGGTAAACAACTTTCCAACGTTTGGTCATAACTTTGACTGGAAATAAGGCTATTCTATCAAATATATATTTTAAATGTAGATGATTATTGTTCGCACCTCATGAGAAAACCCTTCCAGTTTTTCAAGACACTAAATTTTCCAACTTAACTTTTATGAATTGTAAAATTTCAGTTGTGTTAGGCCCCAACCTTACAACTCATCTTTTCATGTAGTAATATTGGTAAATATTAAAACTAAATTGAGTAAATAAATTGGCTTCTGATTTTCTTCTTCTCTTTAATAAAGAGGACATTTTCTTGACCTATATTTTGTATTTCTGCTTCATTGAAATACCTCTTTAAATTTTGCATTTATAATAAAACTAGATGAAATTCCAAGAATCCAGGAAACATGTATATATACAGACAATACTATTAATGCAAGTACTCATGGTCTATTTTAATCTTCACAATTCTCATATGGGAATTCAGTCCTCAGAACCATCAACGTAAAAAAGTAGAGTGCCAAAAAAGATGACAGTTAACAGAAATAATTGATAAAGATGGATGGGGAAGTGCAAATCTGTTGATTATGCAAGCACACCAACCATATAGACTGTTGCCCAGATTAGATACTCAGACAAGATCTTCTCGAAATGTCATCCATCAATAATTAATATATGAACAGCACATGTCATTCATCAAGTGAAATTATAGACATGGCATGGCGCACAGGCAAGATTTCTAACAATGCTGTCATGTCAACACCCGACATAACAACTGCAAACAGCTATGGAATCAATTCAAAACATGTTACCTGTGGTTTAATTCACATGCCAGTTGTTCCAAGGGGTCTGAGCTGTGGTTTTTGTCTCCATGCTGTCAGCACATGAAGTGAAAGATTGATATTATAAGTAAGGTTCATCTTTTGATCTTCTGTTGGAATCAGGAGTAGTGGAAAAGGGATTTGTTTTTTTATGTGGGGACACAACACTGATAGTTTTGCGCTGTCTCCTGTCTCATTTAAGTGTCTCATTAAATTCACTAAAAGGAGAGAAGTATTACAGAGCTCACAAACATCTGACAAATGAAATATCTGCTGGTCATGTGTGTGTGTGTTTTGCATGGAACATTAGCACCTCAGTACATGTAGACTGTAGGAGATTACTCCCACGTCTTGTCTATGTAATTATATCAGGTCATCACTCAGTGTGGTTGAAATCTAAAGCTGAATATCTTGGTGTCATCAGAACTGTATAGCCACATATAGGTATAAAATTCAACGATCTGGGCAGGACTGTTGTATGACGTGTGCCAGGCATCACAGAAGGTAATTCTGGCTGGGGATGCATGATAAAAATTACAGATCCGTCCTTCATTCCCAAAAGTACCATTTTCAAACTTCTCATAAATTCATAACATACAACCATTAGCAACAATTTATGATTAACCACGTGAGTTCCCAGGGGAAAGCTCAATTTTGTCTCTGTAAGTGTCCGGAACTACCTAACATCCAATGGTTGAATGAGAATATATGTGTTCACAGTCAGTAACGCTGAGAAACCAGGTGTCCAAGTCCCTGTGCCACCTGTAATTAATTAATCATGTTCTCAACAGCAATGTCCAAGCTTGGTTGTTACGCACTGCACAATCAATAACCCAATTACAAACCCTCACTAGCTCCCAAGCACTGCAGTACATGTGAATGTGTGTGTTGGTTTCGCAAAGCTTTAGGCTTGCCTTTGCTAGGATTTGTGCACTAATAAATGCATAGGTTTTACAAGTAAACATCTTCTTTGCTAATGTGTAAGAGTGGTAAAGGAATACATGTAATGGAACTATACTGCTGGGAGCCAAGTGCAGCAAATCTGTTCATCAATCCCCTTTGAATAATGTAGATTAAGGTTTTCAATCGGCGTTTGGTTTGCTTTTTACCTTCAGATAAACCAATTGCCTCTCTGCTAGTCATTAGTAACTACTGCTTGAAGGCTTTATGTATCTTTTGCTTGGATTCAACAAATTATGTAGTCAATGTGAGCTTCAATCTCAAGTATTTACAGATATGTGATGTGTCACTTTACACTGCCAAAACTATTTTTTGAGTCATACTTGTGGCAAATGCATGTATGAATGTTGTGAGAATATTAAAGAAGGCTTCTGTATTGATACTTGTACTCACAGTGACCGATGCAATCATCATGGTGGTACTGACTTCATCTAGGCTTGAGACTGAAACCTTCATCGCTTCTATGAAAGCGAGAACACTGCATTCCTGTAAAGTAAGATAATTCATATGAACAGGAGAAGTGAGTCAATAACCTTTTACTATGCTTTTGATCACTGAAGTCTGAGTAAATTTTAAAACTAATTGCAATGACACACTAGTTTGTGACATTGCATAGAGTAAAATATTTTCTATCTGTTGGGAAATTTCTTTGGATTATGAGTTACCTTGGAAATGAACATAATTTCTGTTCTGGTTCACATGGCAACAGTTGATTTAGGTGTCCTCAGCTAGCATCCACAGACAATATCATTTGTTCATTTTGGATGGAGATACTTTTATGTGATTGAACTGGTAGTGGCTGTGTTGGTGACCTTGAACTTATTCAGGCAACAAAAAGGAATTGGTCATTGTGACCTTCAACTAAATGCACTGAAGTCATCAATAAATCTTAACATACAAGTACTAATTCTACAAGCGTCATTGAATCTGTTCATTACTGTCATGCACAATAAGGCTTCCAACAAGGTTTGGACCCTTCTTGATTTCAAAGAGGCATCGGTAATGTGACCTCAGGTGCTATTTGTGACAATCCAATTTCAAGGTTACATCTCCACATGATTAAAGTCTTCAGTCTAATGCTAATCCACCAACGCCCGTGTATTTATTCTCAACTCACAGGGACAGCTTGCATCCACATCATCCTAAAGTTGAACATGCAAATTAGGACATTGGATGTATCTCGACTATCCTACAAAAAGTGGGTGACATGATGATATATCTACCTTGTGGTCACATGGCCATTGCCATGAAAAGTTGAGTCACAAAACCAATGTAAAGCACAGACTCAAATCAAAGCAGGACATATTGTGGAGGTGTTGATGATGATACAAATTTATTTTTACTGCTCAATGAAAGTAAATGCTTCCTATTCTGATAATGATAGAGGAGAAGGATGTGGTTGTCATACTCTGAAGTTTCTCAAATGTTTATAATCTACATTTCACAGTTCATGTTTTGAAAGATCACTAACTATCACTTCACTTGCATGTGGCAGTATTTGCATGATTGTACAGTGTGTCAGTTATTATGATACATAAAAGAGCCAGCATAGCAGTATATACAATCATAACGGGGTAAAAATACTTTGTAGTGTTTTCCATTCATATGAAAAGTCATGTATTCCTCTGATGAAATGTCCTACAAACACTATGGCAACATAAATTATTCACCAAGATATTACATGATAATCATAATTATGTGACTTTCAATAAATCAAACAGTTTTAGATTGCCATCACATACAGGCAACTGGTTTTGTAGCAAAATATGAATTTCACTCATCTACAGTTTACTTGCAATGATTAGATTGAGATTTATGTTTCAAAAAGTCAGGAGTTTATTGTGCCTGAACTTTTTCCAGTGCATAATAAACAGGCTCAGAGTAGTATACAAAAGAATTAAACATGGCCCAACTGGCCCAACTATCAATGAATAATGAAGATGTTAGATTGGACAAAGTTTTCCTTTTTTTTCTTCTTTACTGAATCCAGGGGCATTTGTCAGTGTCCTCCATTTCCCCTGCTTACAAATTAGAAAATAACCTACTTACAGCTCTTTCCATCATTGGAACTTCCATTAGAGATATCAAATGAAAGCAGGGTGTAGAAAGCCATGCTGGTTATAAGCTTTCAGCACGGTGCCGGGTATTTCCTTTACTATCTGAAAGAGTTCACTGAGACTCTAAGTTTTGAATAGCAGGATTCAGCTCTGCCCTACAATTAAGGTTTAATGACATTTCCAAGACAGTCGATTCTACAGAACAATCAGAAAAGCTTTCAGCAGATGAAGGCCACACTTCAGTAGGAATGGCTGTTAATAAGATTTGCCAGTTCTGTGAAAACCCTGATAAGATTTCAAGTTAGAATTGGTCAAGATAGCTTACAATATGATCATTCACAGCTGTCAAGTACTTGAAATTGCTGTAGTGTTCAAATTTTCCTGCACCCGTAGTTGCAATGTGCCTTTTTGGGATTTTTGTTTAAAGTTCCATAAGCAGTAACTTTTGGTGTGTTTTGCACAATTCTTGTTCTTTTTTTTCTCAATCTATCCCAAAAGTATATCTTAATTCCAATTGTTCAACTTGTCATTTCAGTAGGAATGTAAATAATGTACAATGTTATTGTTGGTAACTAGTAGCTCCAGACCTTTACGGGTAGTATTCATTTGTAAACAATAATATTCCATGATGTATCTAATACACTGTGTTAGCAAGGTTAATACATTATATTTTAACATACCTTAGGGAATAAAGTAATACACTTGTTTTATGGCATGAAAAAATTGAAAATATTTGATAGATGTGTGCTCACATGAATAAGATACTTGCAAGTAAACTAAAGCCCATCAACTATGATAATGATACTACACTGATGTTGATTTATGCTGGCCAAAACTTGATATAGCAAATGAATCATTGACAGTTTCAATTTGAACTAATTACTGTAAGAGATCAGTCCTTTTGATGTCCTCTCACAATAAGACAAATTGTCAAAGGAAGAAAACGGAAGCAGTAATTGCATATTATTTTGAAACAGTAGGGCCCTATCTGGTTTAAGCTGGTTAATGACAACTAGTCTCCCTGAAGAGATGATCAATCAAAAACCTTGCATTAATAGTGACAGATTTATGATTCACTTTTTTCACTTCCCATTTCTATACTTATACCGTAGATAGCATAGGGGTCCTTTTCCAGGGATTACTATCGCTGTCTGTATTTCTCACAGCATTCTCTGTGCATGCATACCTATACACCACAAAACTTGAGAACCACTGCATGTTTTACATCAGTATTTTAAGACAATTTATGCTATTCAGCATTTTCTTGCAAGTACATCTGTAGTTTCAACAACTGATGGCAAGTGGCTGTAAATGCATTCAGGCAAATTTGCATTAAATAACTGAAGCAGACTTGTAGTGAATTCTTCATTTCGTATGAATTTTCTGTTGTTTTCACTGATATATTTGGAGGTACTGTTCAACATGATGATTGATAAATATAAGCTGTGTGTCAAAAATCTTGCCAGTTCATGTAGCTGACTCCACTGTTCCATTGAGCAGGTTTTGACATAAAGTGTATCAAACTGGACAAGATTTATGAATGAAAGTAGGGTACTTGTTAAGTTGTTAAGTTACATTTGCATATGATTTGTTGATGACTTGTTTGCAAAAAGACGAGAAAACACATTTGTTCTGAGCAAAGTAATCCCTCTCAGTTGAAGGCGCACTGCTCAGTTAGAAATACTTCTGTTTGATGACATCAAACTCGGAAAAAAATGAAGTATATAATATTCAAAAATATTCGCTAAAAATGTTCTATTTTATAATTCCAAATCAAAAGGTAGAATGCCCCTTTAAGCTAAGATTTACTCTCAACCTCAAACAGGCCTCCAGCTTTCAAAATATGATGAAAAGTATGAACCACAAAAAACAGGTGGCTCCATGCAACGCAAATGTAGTTCCAAAATGAAACGGGTGCTTAACTACAAGCTAAACAGTACGGTCAGATTTTGCCTTAGATAGCCCTAGGTTTATGCTGCCCCAGGCAACACTCATGGGAGGAGACTATCCTGATGCACATTTAAAAGAATTCCCCTGGTAATCATCAACCACTGGGCTGTAAAACAAAATCATTACAAGACTAATGTTGGCATGCATCCTTTATTTTCAGATCCTCTCGATTCAGAAAAGGCAGTGTTCCATAACATTCATGTATGCCCCATATTTGTGAAAGCCGACTTTGTCAACTGTCTGCTACTTGTACAATATTTCTTTGGTCAATGCCATATTTCCAACCTTAATTGTAATACACACATACAAATGGTTCATTCTCATCTAAGTTGAACAGTCATACAGCATTGCACCTTAAATTTCTTCCAAAGACTTAAATCCCAATGCTACATCAACCAGTTGTTTATTCACATATTGAAGACATGTACAAAACGTGTAGAAAAAAGGCAAACAAATGTATGTAACAAGCTACTTCATGTTTCAAACAGATTGTGATTTGTGATTGCACCGAATGTATGGAATGCAGAAAGTAAATATTATTAAGGAAGAGGTTCAAGAATATTAATTGGTAAATTGACAGCAAAGAACAAAACTAAATTAGTCAAAATTGGCCCATTGATGATGGTAATAATCATGAGATTATGATTGCCATATTCCATAGCCTTGATTCTTATGTTGGGTATATCCAAAGAATAAACATAATACAATACAGAACATACCTTTTTGCAGAAATCATGCACTCTTCAACAAATGTGAATTACTTGACATTTAAAGTGTCCATGAAGTCCACTTTTATACTTATTCAAATGAAAACTTTCAGGAGGTAAGATGGCCTTAAGGATGGTATTGATGGGTTAGATGAATAAGTAACTGGTGTAGCCTGGAGGAAAATTGATCCTTTCAAATTGATGTTATTATCTACTGACTATCAATGTGTGTACAATCAAATCAGATGACCTCTGGTAGTCTATATGTAGGTTTCTGTATGTAGACCTTTACATATTAAGTAGAATAGGCAAAGAACAGGATAAGCATTATTCAATAGTGTGTGTGCTGATTAATCAGATGGGTACGTTCCATCAATCCATAGTGTACATCATGGGCTGCCGCCGCTCAGGCTGTGACCACATGACCTAAAGCCATTGACATAATATTTTATGTGGAATAATAATATTTATCTTTAATTGGTAACCCCTTTGGCAAGGACTCCATAAAATGTAGCAGGGAATTTATGTTCACTGTGTGTTCAATATACTTTTTAAATGAATATAAATTACTTCATCAAACAGGTTCAGAAAGTTTGTGTACTGCCGCTTCTCTCTAACAGTGAATAGCTTGACTGCAAAAGATGGCTGACGTGATATAGTTGATGGCTTAGATGAGTATAGCCGGGAGGATGACTGGTGTATTTAGATTGATGTCATTACTCAGCAACAATCATTGCATACAATATCTCAATATCAGCCCTGCAAGCACTTAATTTGTGATTCCTTGAATTCTGTTTCTCTGTATCTCTTGAAGGCAGCAGGGATTATGCAGTTTTAAATGATTCATCAAAAGAATGCAATTTACAAGTGATAGCAAAATATTCACAAATTATGAAAGACTCTTCTTGAAATTGGATCAATGACAGGTTTTTTGCAAATCTCTGATAGAGCATCATGTGTCATTGTCAACTCATGTTTCATTTAAAGAAATTGTAAACCTTGGCAGTATTTTTGATACAATACAAATATTTGAGAAATATGTCTTCACCAAATTTAA
Source organism: Ptychodera flava (assembly GCF_041260155.1). Classification (NCBI taxonomy): domain Eukaryota; kingdom Metazoa; phylum Hemichordata; class Enteropneusta; family Ptychoderidae; genus Ptychodera; species Ptychodera flava. The sequence continues at coordinate 30,450,477 of NC_091945.1, forward strand.
CACTTTAGTCGATAACTGTAACAGTGTAAGGCTGTTTGCATCATCCCAAGTTAATCAGAGTCACACAATTGCATGTTCTACATGGATAGCAGAGCAAATGCTTCCAATATAACAATGTACCGAACAGAATGACTAGCTAGTGTGCCATTGTGCAACGTCACATATGTTATGATGTCATGATGTTATAATCAGATAAAGATGATATACAACAACCTTTCACCTATGTACTACATTATTTGCAAATATTTCTTATCACCCGCAAGCACAAGCAGAGATAGGTTTCTTAACTTTAATTTTGTAAGCAAAAAAGTAAGAAATTTCAAATTTATTAGGAAGGAAAAAAGTTAGTACATATGTTCATGCAATATTTATTTTGTATCAGAAAGTATACATGATAGTGATAAAAATGACATGAGAATGAATATTGCTTAAAAAAATCTATGGTCAAATTTTACTGCCTCTGTAGGTCCGATGGATCTGTTGCTTTCAAAATTCTCACCGTGATAAAAGTTAATAAAAGTTAAAAAGAATTTCTGTTTAAGACAGTTCTTGCTGTCTCATTGAAAGGAGAGAAAAAGAACAGGTTCGATTAATAACCAACAGAATACTATTAACAATGTGTCTTTGAAACAAGCTAAGTGATGTGAATTTGTAGATACCTTGTTTTTAACATGTACATGCACATATTCATGATCTGCCTTGAAAATCCTGTTACTTTGTTTGTCCAATAGCTAGTATTCAGCTATTTAGTTGGTGTTCGTAATGGCTGGATGCGTTGAGTTTATGTACATTTTCATCTGAAACCACACAAAAAATGTCTATTTCCCCATGTTTTTCATGATGTTGACTGGCAATTCACCCTGACTAGCGACTGAGGAGTTATTTTGTCCTTTGTGGGCAAGATCTGCACATCATATTTGCTTAAAATAGACACTGGAAACAGCCAAGTATGCTCAGTGTTTTCTGAATTTAGCAAATCCCATTTTCAGTTTATTTATAGGTCGCTAATATACTAAATGAAAGAGGATTAGTACCTCTGAAAATACTCTGTACAATTAGCTACAGTCACCAACAGAAATACTTCTGACGTCATTGAAATACATCTGTTCATGGAAATGCGCCTTTTCATTAGAATCCGCTAAGCAAACTGAAAATAGAACTCTTTCATTTTGTAACAGAAATATATCAATCAAATGTAATTAAAACATTCTACCGGTACATTGTGATAGAAATGTAACTTCTGCACTGGGAGTTACTTGAAAATGATCACCCATGTTGTTGCAGGGGGAAATTCAACATCTGTGTAATTTGTTCAAAAAAAGATATTTTATGTATATACATGTAGTCTGTCTTTTGATACACTTCAAATATAGCATTGCCAAGTTTGCCTCGTGTGGGTAATTAGCAGAAGCAATAAAAATGAACTGATAGCAAGGGCATAGAACAACCTTCATATTTGTCTTTTGGGGACGACCGGAAATTACAGTAATTTTACAGAAGTGGTAAAATGATACGGTGTGTGAACAAGCACATAAAATGGATTATTCAGACTTTATGTTTCATCCTACAGTCCAGTGACTTTTATTATCATCAAATAAACACATTCAAAATGGAACTTTTATAAAGAGTTCACAGGTTAAAACTCTGAATGTGAACTCTTGGGGTAACTTCTTGTAACCTCAATCTGAGTGTAGTATTGTTAATTTGACAAATGCGAAAGAAATTAAATTTTTGCACTTTGATTTGTAGCAACATAAGATTGAATCTCTCATCAGTTGTGTGCTCTCTGTAACCCGTGTTTGTTTGAAGTGGAATGACCCTGATAACCTTTTTACTCAATGATGACCCAATAAACTGTAAATGATACTTCAATGGAGAGGAAAAGACAACATATGACTTGTTTTCAACATATGTTTCATTTTACTTGTTGGTTTTAAGCATGATTGTAGTCAGATAATTTTTCCTGTATGGAATCTGTTCCAACTAGCTTTAAAATGATTTTTGTTGAAATAATATCAACCCTTTGAAATCTTTTGAAAACTGTCTGTTGTTCAGTTTCTAACTTTCAAAATATAAAAGAACTTGCAGCTGTGATTTGATGGAAACTTTCATTTCTTTGTTGTATTTTAAGACAGATGACTATCAGTTTTGCTTTATTTCTTTGATGAAGAAAAACGTCTTCATAAAACCTTATCATCCTCACAATACCAATACTTGATGAAAAATGCCATTCATAAATGTCAGATTTAAAACATTTTTAGGCATGCAACTAGAAAACATTGAATAATCTAGTTTAATACAGCTGCCTATAATAAAGTGCTGTGAGATTCAAGTATTGTATACACTATGAGGTGTATTTACCGGTACATGTCTTTATCAGTATCTTCAAATCAGACATGGTTCTCAAGAGAATAGTTCTAAAAGAAGGAATACATCTAGATTTTCTCATTAGATTACTGATATGTTGATTCAAAGGAAATGACAGTGTTAATAATGATCTCTTTGGAATTTGGATTCATTGCCATAGATCTGGCTAAAATAAACACATATTAATATTAATAAAGCTTATTTTCAAGAGATAATGTAAATTGTTTATATCATATGTATTTAGGATGAAAACTCCAGAAGAAAATTTTCAATAAATTTGTCAAATATATAGGCTTAAATAGCCGCATGACTTTCCTATCAAATTATTTAATTCAACCAACAATGGTTCATTAAATTTTGTTTGAGTTCATGAAATGGTACATGCAGTTCCATCATACATACATTGTATATAGTTGAATTAACTAACAAAAGAACGCATGTTAATTTTTCTTCTTTTTTTTGATACTGTATAGCTCATCACTTTCCACATAGGGAAAGTTGCGGAAGCATTGTAACTTTCCATAGAGTTGGTCATTGAATGTTTGAATAAAAAGCAATCCAAAAAAACTGAATTTTACAGTCTTGTGCATAAGAATGGCAAAAATCATTAGGCCTTGCTTATACATATAATTCACACTAATTAATAGCGTAGTCATCTGTTGAATCTTTATGGTTGCCAGACAAGCATACTAATATCAGCTATAATTTGACAGCCATTGATTAAAGAGTGCTCCATATATTTCCTACAAATGCCTACCTTAAATGCTAGGCTATTTATTGTTCAAATGCAAGTTAGATGGCATTTTTAAAAAGCATATCAATCACAACGCGAGTCAGAGCAGACTTAACCTGCTGACCTCAATTTCCCGGTCAAGTACTCATCCAAACCATCAACAATGAGGTCACCACCATTTCTCTATTACATTACACATAAGGCTACAAAGAGAAGGAATCAGCCGAGTGGAAAGCCAGTGCATTTTAAGCTCCAAACCCACATCTTTCAATTTCCCTCACTAAATTGATGGATAAGCAAACTTGACGCGTGAAACTTAATTTCATTGGTGAGTGTTTGTCGTTGATCCATTATCGTCTGGCTGGCACCTTGTTTTGAGACAAGCAGTAACTCTTAATGCCATCTGTAAATATTTAAAATTGTATAATATCCGACAGCAGGGGATGCTTGCATTCACAATGCAAGAAAATAGAGAAAGAAATGAGTGGACAAGTTATGGACAAAGCAAATGATGAAATATTGCTCATAAAAAGGCCTACTTCTCTGAACCAGGAACATTAATAAAAGAGAAACAGTTGCAGAATTCAATGGTAATTTCACATCAGCCCTCAACACTGACTTGAGTTAGCCATCAATAAATTTTACATAATCATTGTCTATTTATAGAGTAAAGTAAGGCTCCTGTGTTGTTGAAATAAGCAGCCTAAGACATCTATAGTTTTGATGTAATGTTGTCATTGATTGCCAGTGTTCATAATCAATGCATTCAAATATTGGAAATCTCTCATAATCCCAGATAGAAACTGCATTGCCACCTGCTTTTATTTCAGCAAACATTCAAACGCCACCGACTCAAGTCATTATTTTTCTGGCTTTGACAGAAATAAATCCACCCTTTTGATTTTCAGAAATACAATTCTGCATGTATCTGCACAATAATTGACTTTTCCGAATTGGCTGATGAAAATTCAAAACTTTTAATTGTCCAATCAACTCTTGACACATACTGAATGAAATCAACTGTCAATTGTACTTGGAAACACAGAGTTACAAGGCTTTTTTTCATGTATACCAATGTGTATACTTAATGTATATAGATTGAATACACTACTAATGAAAACCATTATATAGCCAGCAGAGCTTTACAATCTCTGTCAAAGGAAAGTACAAGTGGCATTCATTAATTTCTGTGTTCGGTATATTTAAAAATTTCATGTGTACAGTACGACTGTACCATGATTTGTATCCCTTCAAATTTTGAGGTCTACATTACCATATAACCAATTAACAAACACTGATGTATGAGGTGTCAACTTTACCATATTGGTAGAGCTGAGTTAAATACATCCTGATTTCTGGGTTATCTGTGCTTTACTAGAATACTAGGCTGTATTTCAGCATTCTGCTTGCAACAATACATGAAGTTATTGAAGATCACAGGTTATGCTGATAAAAAAGTGACAGTTTTTCTAAAAATCATTCCCAACTAAAACATTACGGATATTCTTGCATGGAAAGAGCGTTTGTGTTATTAAGACAGAATGGAATTGTATATGTTGAACCCTGGTTGTACTCTATTTTGTTTTGTCCTTATCAATTATGCATTGGTTTGCACTACTGTGATAAAGTTCCCATGTTATCGAGATTTATTAGTGTGTTTATCACAATATTTCATGTTTTGTCTAGAGAAATGTCACAATCTTGCCAACTAGGCTTGTTACAGGAAACTTTTTCAGATCACAAAACATCTTCACCAAATTCATCTTGAATTTGTAATATAATCATAACTCAGGAGATTTACATATTTAGAAAACAGAACTACAGGTCATTTTGTATAATTAGCTAGGACATATCAACATTTGGCAAAGAAATCTTATGTGCTGAGTTTTGCCAGGAGGAAAATTCTGTATCATTAAGAGGTTAAGTGGTTTAAAAAATCTGTATGTCTGCAATGTTGATATGCCTAGTTTACCGACAACTTTCCCTCAGGTAACAGACGCTTTATGGTGTCTGCAGGTAATGAACCCATTATAGTTTCTATTATATCAGTTATATTATTCCGAAGACTTTGTGTCGAGCTGAAAAGTTCTAGGAGTAATTAGATCAAAGTCTGCTAATTAAAATCTGTCTAGGTGTGTGTTTTAAAGTCGCGTCTTAATTTTGAAGTCAACTTCAAGAAAAATTGGATATTTCACAATACAAGCAATTATAAACCTGAAAATTAAATTACTGCACATCACTAACAAGAAGAAATCTTTCTGTCATTCATGCCCTAAAAAGGAGGAGAAACATCAAAAGGAATTTGTTAATATCATTAGATATGTTTATCTAAATATGTCTGTGTGTTAGTCAAATGCGAAGTATGGTAATATGCTTGGTGTTTGTAAGACTGTGCAACTGCCAACTGCCATTGAAAGCTTTCTGTCATAGAATATGTGGGGTAAAAAGACATCAAGATCATGAACTAAGGTTTTTACGATGGTTTAAATGTTGGATAGGTAAATGCAGTGTTTCCACGGCTTTCTTTTGAATCCTCAATGAAGAAGAAGAGAAGATTAATCACTGTGTTGTCAAACACAGCATGTGGAACAAATCCTGCAAACATGTAGTGAAAATGTTCACATCAAATGTTCACATCACATACCTATCTCACTTTTTGTTCAAACCTTAGTTTGATCAAAATGGCGTGTCTAGACCTAATCATGCAGAATTAATGAGTAGCAAAGAAAGAGATATCCTACTAGCTACAAAATACAACCAAGAAAACAACAGTAACCATAGCTACTACTTGGGTTTCAGAGATCCCCAAGCCTGATCAATGGGGACCGTTCAACTTTTTTATGTCATACGCACAAACTACTCTTGCCTATTGTGATCTAGTACTACAATGTAATGGTTTGTAATTTTTCTGATGTTAGCATTATTTTAGTGTGATGTTTATGTAGGAATATTCCAGTGCATGCTAATTTACGCATAGAATACCTGTGTACTGGTACAATAGACAGAGGAGGTGATGGATTCAAAAATAAACAAGATACTTCTTCACAGCTGAATCATGGAAAAAATGTGAGGCTTTTATTCTTGTAGGAGTAGAACGTGTTCACATGGTTTGTATTACATTGCACAAACACGTATTACTCACTTATGTTGTCAAAAAGTCACAGCTGTGTTGAAACATGAAAGTCAACTACATATTCATGTCCACGTACAACAAGTTCTCTAGATCCCATTGACGTACATGCATGACTTTTATACTTTGTATGATGCATACTACAAATAGCAGTCTGATTAAATTACCGTGATATTGTTAGTATGGTATTTTTATGACTTCCAAGGTTGAATGAAAACAAAACTATTGAGTGATTTATATGGTATGGACCTGTATTTCTGTCTTGCTAATAATATGTTCTCACTTCATCTTCAAATATCTAAAATTCTAATAATTAGCAATGGTCAGTGTGTGAATCTAGCTGGCATGCTGTACATGGATGATGTATCTTATTCACTGTATGTAAGCTCACATTTTATTTGTGTTACTGTTTAGGTGAGTAATAATGACTCTATAGCAGAAATTACTGCAAAACTGCTGTGTTCCCAGTCTAATTGGAAGAAAAAGAAAAATCTCTCATGCCCAAGGCATTACATAAGTCTCTGACCCCTGCTCAAGCTGTCAGATATGATGCCCCCAGAATGTCCATAACAAAACTGGATAGTGCTGCCAATCTGCTCTTTTGTGCCCGTGAGGCTGTGTTATGCATGGTGCTGATGGAAACGTACAGGTTAGATTTGATATAAACTGGTTTACAGAGCTGGTGATTAGAATATATGCAGTATGCACATCAACCTTGGCAGTGCAAATCACCTGAAAATATTGACCCTAGCATTCCAATGGAGAACTTTCATTTAACTGTCCTCATCCATATAATCAGTTTACCATTAGTTATATACAATCGGCGACAAACAAGTGTACTTTGCAACAGTTTCACATGGGTAGAGTCGGTTTTGATTTCCGCCAATAAATATGTCATAGTCACCGGTGTTGAGTGTGCAGCCTGTGAAATATTATTCCATGCCATGAAAACATAATACGGCATTAGTGTGTAGGCGGCCGGATGTGTAACAGAAGTGTGAAAAAATGTGAGACAGAGCATTTTTGTCACAAGAAGTGGATGTTGTTACTCCGTTGAGTAAAACCACGAAAAACTGATCTACAGGAAAGTGGGAGTAAAATAATATATGTACCATGATCATATGACTATGGGCATTTCCTCTTTTCATTGAAACTTAAAAAGAAGAAAATTATTTCTGGTTAGGTAGCCTGTTAAAGTAGTTCTCCGGAAAATGTGTCCACAGATGGCATCAATATAATATCATCTTTCAGGTGGGCAGCAATATTTGTTCAGAATTGATGCAGAACAGATATAGCAGACGGTGCTTTTCTCAGTGTATTTATATTATTAGTTTTTTAATCAAACAGACAGTCCATGTGTTTTAGATTGGTATCTATCAATGTGTTGGTTGGGTTTCAGTTGCGTGCATTCTGGTTGTCAAATTGTGTTCATATAAAATTTAATTTGTGACAAGTACATAGTGAGGATTGTCACCGAAGCCATCATCAGAACTGCTCATCACTCTCATATTTGTGAACAAGCTCTGTCATGCCATTATTTCACTTTGAAATGTGCCACTGAATAGAGAGCAATTTACTGTCAAAAATGAACGGCATATCCTTCATATCATGCGACCAGCAATTCTTTGTCATTTCACAACCCTCAGAGGGAATTCCATCGCAGCAGGAATGCTCCATTATTAATATTTCTCGTCAAACTGATCACTTTATCATTATTTTCACTCTTTTACCGACCCATGACAACTCATCTCATGCGTATCACATAAGCCATCAAACAACACATTTGTGATACTGTTGCCTTAACAAGTTTGGACAGGATGTCATCAGCAGCACCTCTCTGCCGTTACTATGACCACCACACTCAACATACATGTAGGCCATAGTGGACAGCATGAAGGGAGAAAGATGACACATTAGCATTCTCTACTTGTAACGACTCAAAAATACATTAAAGTTCAAGTATGTCAGTTATCCTATGAAAAAGGACATGCAATATATCACAGTCATATGTCCATGTATTGGAAAAAAACCAGCAAAATTGCAATACCTCTAATTTGATTCTAACCCCCAATACAGACTACTCATGCAACAAACTATGCATCATTAGTATGTACATGTAGTGTGGTTTTTTTTCTGCAGCATATTCAATACAACATGGTGATACATCTCAAGTGTTTGGCCCTGAAATCTAGCATCCCAAGATAAACACTTTTCATCATGGAGAAATTCAGATGAGGTCATGATAATAACTCTGCTGGTAATTGCTTGTTTGTTCCATCTGGAGAAAGAGAAATTAACAAAGTTATGGTTGATTAGAAAGAGAGAAACCTACACGCATTTGCGGCATTGGTTAAAGCCGCACTTTTCAATCCCAGGTTCTCGCATTAGTGGAGTTCTCCTCCCAGTCAAACACATGGCCAGTATGATGTTTGATTTCTATAACATTAATTACACAAACTGATCTCAACCTTTTTCACATTTTGCTAATCCTGCAAACAGAGTTTATGCAAGCTTTTGATTGACGGTCGGTTCAAATCGCCAACGGTCACTGATTCCCCACCACAAACGCTCGAATTTCCTAAAAAATTGTCTTCCAGTCGCGTTAAACTTTGAATACAACCACAGAGTTTGATCGGTAGCAACTTAACACTGACCACTTGGCAGTCTGTCTGTGTTTTTGCGGCCGAAGAAACTAAAAAGTGGCATTTTCTGGAGCGTGTGCCCGCGTGTTGCCTGTTTGGTGTCCACTTACACAGTGAACGCCGCCATACCTTGGCGTCCTTTTAAAGGGAGGCTCCGCCTTTAAGTATATTGACATGTAGGTTGTTATTCTGGTTCAGATGGAGATGTGACTGTTCCAATGTTGTTGTGTTTATATGTAACGCAGATAACAAGAATTGAAATCTGCACAATCTTCTGTCAACCACCTTTAAAATCAGTTGTAGATTCAAAATCACAAAAAAAAGTTAATCTCTGTGTTGGTTGTTAATACATGTTTCCATAAGAGAAAAAAGATCTCTCAATCAAATAACCAAGGTTAAAACATACCATCAGAATTAGATTCTTTTGTCATCGAAGTTCAACAATGTGCCTTAATTTGCATGTGTTGGTGTAATTAAGTGACCTGAAAGAGGTGTTTTTAGCTACTATAGACTATAGTCTATAGAAGCTATTGGGATGGGTATCCGTCCGGCGTCCGTCGTCAGTCTGTATGTATGTATGTATGTATGTATGTATGTATGTATGTATGTCCGTTTGTGAGGCGTCCGTCCACTCAAATATCTTGAGAACCGCAGTACTTACTGATTTGATATTTGTTGTGTAGATGAAAAATATGATTTTGAGAAACTATTTTTTTTTGATTTTTTGATATTGTTGAAAATAGGCAAATTAATGCCAAAAAAGGTGTTTTTGGTAAAAAATCTTCTTCTTCATAACCGCTGGTCAGACAGCTTTGTTATTTGGTATACAGGTCCCTAAGGATAACCCAACTTAGATTTGTTCAAATTGTGATGAAATATGCAAATGTGTATTTTTAAGGAATTTTTTTGTCATTTTTGGTTAAAGTTTGACTTACATTGTATGTAATTCTTGTACTGTATAAACCCTATCAATTCACCCAGAAAAAAATAATTAATATGTTTTTAAATAATTGAATTAATTAGGAAATCATCAAAGCCAAAATAATTTTAGTGTGGAATTATCAGAGAGTTCAACTTTTTTTGACAGTTCATAGTGAATTGAGGATTAAAACATGTAAAGGCAACTTTCCTGCATCCCAACTTTGATATATTCTGAACCACCATTTATGTTATCTAAAAGAAATTGTTCATAATAGTTTGTCTAGATAGGGTGGTCAAATAAATAGAGATAGAGAAAGTTCTAATTTCCATTTATGGTTGACTTGGTAAGGATAAAATAAGATTACTTTTTGAGGAAAAATATAGAGTGGTCAATTAAAAGAGTGGTCAAAGTGATTGGGTTTTTATGGTAAAGCTAGGCTGTAAGATTCCTCATGTGCTATTTATAGCAATTATGCAATCTGTGTAAACAGTGCAATGAAAGTGTAACATGATTCCTTATGATGCTTTTGATGACCTTGAACTTCTTAAGTTTCAAACATTTGTCTCTTCAGTGTGCTTTCTCTGAGTACGTACAGTCTCAACTTATTAAACAGAACTTACTTACAATGTTAATTTGAAAGTTAAAATGTGCTTGGTTAATAGAATGAAAATACTGATATTAAAAGATAACCAGCTCAAGATTCTTTATAACCTGACAGATATGCTGTTTTTTTATGACGTAAATCTTGATTTAAGCAAGTCTTGTTTACTTTTAATTAGAATGTAATTAACTCTCGTTTATTTGCTATTATAGACTAATATACCGGTAGTCTGTTGAAATATGCAAATCTGTATTTTTACGGAATTTTTTTCCATTTTTGGTCAGGTCATCCTGAAATGAGCTATCAAAGATATCCACCTTCTTCATCAATACATGTGTCACAAAAGGTTATTCTCTACATAACACAGCAGAGCTTTGTCAACTGTTGAGTCGCTTGTTTTTTCAAAACCGCTGGTCAGACAGCATTATATAATATTTGGTTTACAAGTCCCTAGGATGACCTAAGTGAGATAATTTCATAGAGTCAGGAAATACTTAATTTTGTATCCATGTCTGTAGTAGCTTCAGGGACTTTGGCCCTATGTTTTGAGAAGGGTTCATTCACCTTAAAAAGGGAAAACTAAGCAAGATTAAAGCTGTCCTGTAAGTACTGTACTGAAAAAGCCAAGCCATAATTTTTACCACCATCTAATATTTAATTTTTTGTAAACAAAACACCAGAATTTTCAAGATATTCTCTGTAGGTTTTAGGATTTTCCTCATGGGTGTTTCCAATTTCTAACGGCTTTGAAACATATTTTGCAAATGTTGTTTGATAATGATCTTGACCATTATCATGTGTAAAGTCACTATTAAATGGCATACCGAATAATCTCTGGTCAGAGGAAAGGATGTGCAGCGTGCAGAAGTCAGAGCAGTGCCCTCTATCTTTCAAAATAGGTGTGATCCCCTTGCCCAATGCATTAATCTAGGACAACTTAAGCCCTAGTGTGACTCAAACCAAATGAATTCAGATAACTAGGCAAAGAGATTACCAGACAGATTGTGGCAAATTTCCACCGAGGGGTTCCACCTACGCTATTTATTGAATTAGTGGTTTTTTTTTGCTTTTCAGAAGTAGGTCAGGTGAAAATTTAGGCTAAGTAGACTCCAGCTGAGACAGGGAGCAGTGGGGTAATTCACCATTCAGAAAGTTCTGAGCCGACTGAAATAATAGTGTAGGCTTGTGTGAGCCACAGATCTCTAGTGTACTTTCAACTCTTTTAACTGTGTTATCTTCATAAAAATGTTGCAAAAGCCACTCTGCTTTTTACATATTTGACAGGGAAATTTATTTCTAATATCAGCAAAGCAGTAAAAGATAATTCATTTTATCTGTGGTTCGTGTGTAATAGTTGATGCAAAGTTATGAGGAAGGCACCTCTCTTCTGTAAATCTGGTTCAGTATTTTGACCATTAATCATGTTAAAATTTCAACTTTTCAAATTTTAATGCAGTGAATCATGCCTTTGAAATGTGATTTCTGTAAGTGGCCTATAGAGGGCGCGGTTCAACACTTTTCAAGTTGTCCTCAATTGTCCTGTTATGCAAATACAGTTGAAAAATTCAGCAACATGTTTCATTTCTAAGTGCCTTTCCCAAGGTATGACCTACTTCTTCCTTTGCATCGACATTGCCTCTTTTCCATGCGGCAGGAAAGCAAAATTTCAACCAGAAAGAATATAAAATCAGAAAAGTCTCCACATAATACAATTAGATTTTTAAAAGCAATGGAAATTACACTGCATTTTGAAAATCAGTACAAGACTCAGGGAAATTATCTATAGCAGAATCTCTCTGCTCTGGATTGTTCAAGCATTCTAGAACATTCAAACATTGAGAATTTGATGACATGATATCAGATTCATCAATCTTGTCATGAGAAATGTAAACTGTAACAATGGCATAGGTATTATTTGCATGAATAGTGGAGTCCTCACTACCTAATGTACAGCTCATGAATGTTTCATCCTCTTTAAATTTGCTCAGAAGTGATTCTATCTTACATAATTTGAAGGCTGTATTAAATAATGGTATCAATGCCTGTGCACAAGAGTAAGATACGAAAGTGATTATGTTACTGATTTTATAAGAGAAAAGCTTCACTGCATTGTTTATAGAACCATCTGCCCTTTAGAAAGTTCCAGTAAACTTACATGAGGATTGGTGAAATTTTATATATGGAAATATGTACCATATGCAAATCACATATATGTTGATTTCAAGTGGCACCCATTTTGTAAGCTGTTAACAAAGCTCTGCACAATAATTGATAAGCAGCTGTTGATGAGAAACACACCTAATACATACTAATCCCAGCTGTCATTTGAATGGTAGCTCAAATTTTGATGATTTTTTTCACTATTTTTCCGTATAATGGTAGCTACAGTTTCATTAAGATACACAGTATGCAGCTTGTCTTGTCAGCCTGTGCATATATAGACTGCATTTTTAAGCGTTGAAAAATGAATTTTACTCTGGGCAAAAAGTAAAAAATAACAATGCATTGTACACATAGGGATTCTGTGTTGGCTAGTTGAACGTTCAACATGCTTTGGAAAGGAAAACTATGACTTGCAGTTGACATACAAAAAAGGTCCATCGATAACAATAGGTTAAGGACAAAAACATGGTTGTGAAAGGGTCAGAGGTGTCTCAGCAACTCAAAAGTGGTCATGTCCTTGACACCTGGAGAAACTTGCCTCTCATCTTCTTATAGGTATATTCATTTTGTATAACTGTTGCTTTTTATCATAAATAAATATAGCAAACAAGCAAATAAAGTTGTGAATTATTGTAGAGCTTAGCCTTGTCCATGTCATGTTTTGCTTTTTTTGAAATGTTTGTAAGTTCAAAGTGTGGTACTTCACCAGATGAACTTAAAAAATCTGAACTTTCTTCTTACCTTTTAATGCCATGTTTTTAGAAAGGAGAGGTTTATGAAAAGTGAAGTGGTTTTGAGCTCAGTTTTGATTTTCAAGTTGAAAAATGAAAAATATTTACAGTTGTTTAAAGTTACTGATATGACTGATTTCTATTTTGTCTTCGTAACTCATAATTTGTACTTACTGCCACTCTCGGCAGTGTACACAACAGCAATATGGCCATACAAAACGACCACTAGAGGGCAGCATTGAAAATTCTGCTACACATCATTGAGAAGCGCACTTCAACACTGTGTTTGTTTGTTGTAAAAAGGTGACCCAAAGCTCAAAGCTAACATCAAAGGAGAGACATTGTTAATTCCAGTCAATATAATCATTGTATGTTAAAATCAGTAGTGACCTGGATAAAAACTGAAAAATGTTTGAAAGTGTTTTGCTGAAACCCATTTATCAAAAAAATAGATATCCCAGAAATTATACTGTATCTGAACTGAATGTCAATACTTGATTATAACACTGTTGATTTCACTTCTAAATCTGTATTATGGTAAATTTCTGAATATGAATTCATCATTGTATGATCTGAAGTACACAAATCAGAAACAAGAAAACAAGAATAGACAGTGTTCTGCGTTTGACTGTCTACATTTGGCTGATCTACATGACCTGATCATGTACCTCAATATGCTCATCTGACCTGCTGTCCTGCTCATGTAGAGTTCATATGGCATTGATCCACATCAGCATGATTTACTATGAGTAAAACCATTTGTAATCCCCCCTGTGACAGACCGTAATGGCTACGGATGCAAGTTCATCCATACCATCATTTATATATGCAAATGAGGTCACAGGTCATTGCCTGTAGCAGGCATCAAATTTTACAGTCTTAGCAGTGCATTTTCCTGAGGGTTTCCATCATAGAAAACAATGTGTAATTTGTGGAGTTATTATCCTTTGCTAATTAACATTAAAAGATACCAATGCAGCATTGCAAAATTCCTCAGAATGATGGGGTTTTATTAAACCAGCAGTGAAAAATTTTAATAACACAATAATCCTGTGAATATTTGTTGTTATAGATACCAGACATGTCTGCTATACTGAGATCCTTCTGTTGCTATCGGCAAAAGTTCAACAAATTACATTTTGCTGATTTAATTTGTACAATGATAAATTAAAAGGTGTGTACCCTGCATTGCTACACCATCATCTGGCACTCAGCTGTACTGTTTTGAAATTATAACATCAAAATTCATTTGGGTTGGTGAAATTCTTGTCCTTGAGTATAATTTATCCAGAAATCATCATACAAAATATGAACTCTCCTAATCTTGATAAAATTATAAATTGATTTACTAGGAGAATCTAGAGTATTTATTTGCATTTAGAGAGTACTGCTGAGAAAAAGATATTTTACATAGCGCCCTCTAGTGATCAACAAATGTAATGAAGTGTAATACATGTACATGCAACCTTTCCCTCAAATAGGCCAGTCAAGCCAAGAATGATGATTGTAAAATCACCAAGGTGTTGTAAGTGTTGAGGGGGAGCGAAGGGCAAAGGTCAGATGTAAGAGATGATTGATAAAGACACAATGATGTCATATCATGATTTCAAGGTATCTGCAAGGAAGATGATGACAGTCATTCCATATTGGTGATCAGTGATATTGATGAAAGCTGTGAAGATTGCTTGTCTCTTGACACAGCGATCAAAATCAAAGAGAATTTAACCCTTTGAACCCGGCTCGGACAGAAATGTCCGATGATGTCATAGAGTACCAGGGGGTCAGGGTGCAAAGGGTTAAACAAATACTGTTGAATTAAAATTCAGTTGTGAACTGGTATGTCCATATGGAGTGATAATCTCCTTTCCTATTAATATGATATGGTGAATTCTAAGCTACAGAAATCAGTCTTCAATTAAATCTAATTAATGTTATAATTTTACTGGGGTTTTTCCAGCTTCCTAATAAAATACTTCTACCATTTGTTAATCTGACAGAGCCTTATTAAAAGTTCAACTAAAAAACTTCTGAACATCTCTGGATTATCATTTTCATGCCAGTTTCCCTTTGTGTCCTTCCAACATACCATCGCAGCATCAGTGTCATAGGGATCCACAATTTTAGTACATTGGTATGATGAATCTTTAAAAATATAAATGTTTGATTATAACATGGACAAATGTTCATACTATGCCATTAGGTATTACCGATCCTGATGAATGTTAAAAATATTTAAAGACGCTTGTCTTTCTCGCTTGTACTCTGAACTGAAATAGGATTAACCCTGACTGTTTTGGTTTAATTTCAATTTGTTTGGATGATGGGGATGGAGTTGCCCACTGGGAAGAGAGAAATTGATTGAAAAAACATGCAAGAGTGAAGATGTATACATTGAGGACACGTCACCTGTATGATGCAAGTGGAGTGTTCATTGGTTGCCCCAAGACAAAATTACAGCCAGGAAATAATGGAGCTCAGCTTGTGTTTATCCTCTTGAGCCATAACAAACAAAAACAACATTTCAAGTGAAAAACAGCAACTCAATCATAATACTCAATCTAGATCAAATTGTATCATTTTGATTGAAGTATTTGCCATTATTCACAAGTATGAAGAAAATCAAGAGACAGCAAAACTCTTATGGGCTGCATCCATTATACAGCTAATTTCCCTGGAAATGTACTTTGAGGAATGCCCATTGCACATGTTCCTATGAATATACGGTATGATGACAAATACAGGTATATACATATGGTCAGTTCTTTATTGGACAACTTGTTTTGAAAGACCCTAATCAAGGTGTTAATTGGTGTGAAGTATGTGCATAATGGCACAATATTTATTATTCTACATGCAGATTATGAACATCTGCCTGGACAAACCTACCAGCCCCCTTTGGCATGTGGAATACTTCTTTGTATAACAATTGGTGAATTAGGACATTTCAATAAAAACCATGAAAAACTGAAAGCATGAGTCCATTATGAGAGAGATACCGTGGTCTGTGTATACAGTCAGTTAATTTGACTATTGAGATGTACCTTGCCATGCAGTGATGGAAAGTGTTAAATTTAACATAATTAATTATTGAATATTAGATACAATTTATCAACCAAAGAAAATAAGACACAGTAATGCACCAGGTCAAAAGAGAGAGAGCAGGGATTATGCTCTGTACAACATTTGAACCTGCTCACCCTATAGTGTATGTATAAGGTCCAACAACAACAATACAACATAATAGGGCTAAACCAAAGTGAGCCATCACAAGGATGATGAATGTCTTAGGTACTAGGATGTTAGGACAAAATGTAGGGTGTAGTCTTTGTGGCTGCAATGCCCCTCCCATAATAATAATAATGGCAAATGATTTCAAATCAACATGAAAACAGCTGTAAAATTGAATCTTATTGGTTGTGAGGGGTAAGTAAGAAGAAACGCCTCCTTATTAAGTTAAAAAAGGAACATTTTTATTTCCCAGTAATGGACGGTAGGAATACCGTATGTTTTAAGTGAACTCCTAATGAATTCAACGGATGAGAGAATATGATGAAAATATGATGCAGTTCTAACCATCACTGGCTCCAAGCTTTTTGCAACTTCCTGCAAGATAATAACACTGTGTTCAACCCTGTGCTGTTGCTATGGCAATCATTTTCAATGTAGCATCAAATCTCACAGATTCCGTGTGAGGACCAGAGTGGCTGTGGCTTAAATTAACTCAACATTGATGGTGATCGGATCTCTGTGCTGTGGCAGAGATTGTTACGTTACAATGGAAGGAAATAGGTTTTGAGTAACGGGGGTCTGGACAGGATGTAATCCGGCCTGGTCAGGAAATCCATTGTGTACCCAAGGAGAACTGACTTAGTCAGTACATGCTAGACACATATTACCTCTAATTGATATACTGCATGTATGTTTTGTGTCTGTGGTTCCTCATCAACTAAGATTAAAACAAATCATTTTGAAAAAATTCAGAAAATATATATCTCTGCACGTCCACGTGCAAAAATTAAGTCACAACTTGGACTTATCACTGATAATTTGTATGAAGTATATTTCCTCTTCAGTACTCATTATTAGTTTAAAAGTACCCATTTGCTGTACTTTACAAAGCTCTCACATGTAAAACAAGTAGGCCATGTCAAAGAGCTGGAAATGTTGGGTCAAAGTTGTGCTATAATGAATGTGTATATTGTATGTAGCATACAACTCACAGTGTGTCCATCGGATTGATTGTTTAATAAGTCAAAGTATCAGCAGTTTGTCATCCAAGGTATGCCACAGTGGTGCAGTGCAAGATGGGTTTTGCTTAATTCTCATCAATATTTTCGTCAAATACACGTCGACATACAAGCTTCTCTTATGGACCTACCATGGAAAGTTGTGTTCATTATTGAGTTCATTTCAAGTCATGAAGAGCAGTACATTTATATCCACTCTGAATGATAGTAAGACTATAGGGAATTTTACATTGAGAAGTCAAGCCCTCTGCTGAGATCTACAATATTTAAAAAAATACTGTGTATGATCAAATTTTTATATGAATAGCTGATACATATGCATAAATCAATTAAAAGCCAGTCTTTATTTATATTCAATAAACACTTTCAAAGTTTGATTTGAAAGTTGACATTACAGAATATGAATGTAACTGAATAAATACATATAAAGCCGGCATATAAATGCATTATATATTTTCATATCAAAATCTTTTAACCAAATTCAAAGTCACAACAACATATATGAGCGTTATGATGCAATCACCAGACTTACAAGTAACCACTGTTGTATTTCTATGTGCCCAGTTAATTGCTATTCCGATAACTCATAATGTATCTCTCCAGGAATATACCCTTCCCTTAATGAGTATACTGTGCCATAACTATACTTAGCTGCTACTGATAAACTAACACCATTAAACTTTAAAATATATAAAATCCTGGATATTAAAGATGGGGTGACTGCTCTAGATTTTGACCCGGATTTTCCAGAAGTCACTGTCCACACACTCAATATGCCATGGCTATTGTACATTCTATGTAAGGTTTCCCCGGTTTCAATCAGTATCAATGGTTCATCTGAAATGCCAGGTAACGAAGCATAACATGTGCAGCTTCCAGTACTCTGTGTTGAAATTCATCTCCCAGGTTTTGAAATCACCTCCAGCTGGTGTGTGCAGCCAGATCATGCAACCCTGTATGGCCAACTATATGCCAAGTTGTGACCCCAATGCTGGCGAATGTAATAGACTTCAAAGCAGAGGACCTTTATGATTGCAGTGTAGAAGAAGTCTTTCTAATTCTTGTTTTTTACTTCTGTACTGTCTCAGTCAGAATATCAATATGTGTCTATACAGTACATGCTGTAAATGACATTGGCAAACACAGCTAGATTTTAAAACAGAATATGGAACAGATATCACAGATAAAAATCAGGACATGATGTTTGATGTTGGGACGTGTCTGTGATATGGTCATCCGTTGAGTAACCACTACCATACAAGCTTATGATACAGGTGTTTTCTCAGAGCCAATCAAGTATCATTCAGTAACATAGGCTGAATTTTCAAATAATGATAATATTTTATGCAAGTCATTCCATTGTAATGCATCTGATATCAAAACAATGTGACAGAAAACAATGCAGAGAGTGTAAAACTGCAACAATAATATTTCTGTCTGCTGTGTGTCAGCTGAGCCAATTGATGTAACAAGCAGTATCATGGGATCTGTGAAACAAGCTAGACAAGCATATTCCTAACACATGCAAGCAAAATTCCAGTAAAGATACCGAAATATGACAGTGAATAATTTTATCAGCCCCTGCTGATTTGTATTTGTAAATTTTTTATGAAACAAAAAGTCCATGAAGTGTGATCAAGCAGCGGTTTGTAACTGTGTGAAAAGACGGGTAAGACAGTTGCCTGAAGAAGAAAGTCATTCATAATGATATGAAGTTGAAGTTGTGAAAACATGTCATTTTTGTTCCACGTGGAGAGCAGAAATATCAGGTGATGACATTAGACGAAAATAGAAATTTATTTTTCCATTAGCGGCCGTCCATAACTTTTCTCACCCACCCCCACACTCTTAGTGACACAAATTAAATGTATGGTCTGTGTACTCATGTTGCTTAAGGTGATAATTTTGACACTATACCATGAAATTTCAAAGGTCAGGGATTTGTGTATAAGTTAACTCACAAAGACTGTCTGCAATATATCATTGTATAACTTACTTTATTAGCCACAAATCTTTTTTATTTGGGCTGATATTTCATAGTTATCATAAAAATGATATTGTAGCCAGTATCAATCACATTGATGGAATAATCTATTCTGTTCAGTTCATTGGTAGCTTAGAATACCTTATATGGTTTATAAATAATTAGTGAGGGAATTTATTTTGATGATGCACTTTAGTTTTGATATGGTTTACATTTCATATTTTATCAAAGTTTTAAAAGTACATGGACAATTTCCCCTTTTTATTGTAAAATTACAAAGGTATTAAAATGATTACCTTTGTAATTCTACAATAAAAAGGGGTCAATTGTATGTGTACTTTTAAAACCTTGAAAACCTGTGAACTGTGAACGATGTCAAAACTGAAAACAGAATGTGTAATTTCTTATCAGTAATTGTACCTCATCTTCATCTAAGCTTTAACGTTTGATGACAGTAATTTGCCTTCAACTGACAATCTTTATCTCATCTCTAAATAAGTAAAAATCTGACACATACCAAATTAAAATTGAATTTCAATGAGCTGAATCCTCGAAAAATTACAAAAAAAGTGAACAAGGATTTTAAAAGTGAAAAACTTTACGTAGAATCATAGAATGACAATGAAATGCAAAATTTCAGATACATGGAATGTAATGTTAGTGAAGCAATTTCTATCGTGATTTCCAAGTGTAGATAGAAAATGTATCTCTGAGTAGGCTGTTACCAGGTAAAGTCACTGAAAAGAATATCCCAGAGTAGTGTATGCAAATGCTACATTTTGTGTACTTTCACAGTTGTCAATGTACATGAGCTAGTAAGTAATGCGAAGATTTAATTCCAAACAGTACCAATATTACATCATAATTCATAGGATATACGAGATATAAAGCATTTAAAATGGATTATGCTGTTCATTGGAGATACGCATTTATTCAGTGTCTAACCTACATATTGAAAACTGAAATGAAAATAACTTTCTCAATGCTATACAAATATGAACCAATAGTTACTTTTGTTTAAAAATGGTACTATTGAAATTTTTTACTTTTGATTTTTTTTCAATTTACTGCAAAAATTAAAATTGACATCTCATTTCTGTATAAAATTAAAAATATTACCCTATTTTTGTAGGCTTGACTAATTTCTTTTAGATTGTTTGCAGTTATTCTAGTATCTACATAATGACAAGGTTAATTTTTGTTGCAAAAATTAAAAATGAAATGAAATTTGTTGCCATAAAATAAATCTCAATATGTGATTTCAAATTTATGTCATGATGAAAAAAGAAAAATACCTTATTAAAGCTTATTTCAATTATACTGACAATTACATGTTGGATACCAAATATGAAAGAACAGAATGTAATTGTATTTTGTTCATAATAAAAAAAATCCGGCCACTTTATTAAAAATGTTTATTAATCGTTCTTTCAATAAAATGAAAACGATATGGAAATCCTATCTGACCAAAAATGTCATGTCTTTCTAACACAATGGGCAAAATTAGCAATGAATCATATCATTGCAGCAACAGTAACTTTTTGCTGGTAAGCGCAGTGCTTATAGTTCATTGTTTGTGTAAGCTGACATAGTGCATTTGTACCAGTAACAATGCATGTATATTTACGCTGAGTCATCTTGTTTTTGTCAATTTGCACTACTGGGACATCAGTTTTAGGAGAGCCAGTGCATGGTAACATGTTATCATGTACTATGTAGAGCCATTTCTGCAACTATCATAGTGTCATTAAGTAGACATGACTGATCTTTACACTTTTGATAATACCATACCACAGTATGATGGTTTACATAGTAAAATATTTTTATCAATTTTACTGATCAACTTGTCTGTAAGAAGGCACTGTTGATAAGAATGAAACTAAACTAGACAGTAAAAAGAAGATTTAAAATGCAAGCAAGTACAATATCTTGACTTTTGATATAAGAAATAAATTAAATTGGATAGCAAAGAAATAATCTTAAAAATGCAAGAAAGCATGATATCTTCTCTTTTAATGTAAGTTAAAGAAAAAGAGATCAAAATTAATCACCTGTAACTTACAAATGTATAAAATTCAATATTGCTTATGTTAGTAAGTATTTGAAAGAATGAATTAATTAATCTGATGAAACAATTCCTTGTTTTTCTCTTTTTTTAATAATCACAATGTACACACACATTAATTTATTTTTGGAAGATTTAAAGATAGAGCTCGCCCATTTTATTCAAATTATACAACACTTTTTGTGAAAAAACATGATGAGAAATTATTTTTCATTTTTCAAGATATAAAAATGACATCCTCTGTTTGGTTTGGTATTCAAAACAATATGAAAAAGTTTCTATAGTAAAGTATCAATGCAGTGACTATTTATCAAATAAAGGCATACTCATTGAAAATTGAAGTTTAGGAAAAAAATGAGGTCTTGGACATTGTAAACTAGAACATTGTGTACAGTGTTCCATTAAAGAAAGCACATACGATCATTGCCGGTTCATGCTTCAATTTATTTCCATTCCACTGTGCCAGCAAAATACATGTGGCTCAACAAACAATCCCTTCTCTGATTGTGTAAGTCATATGTCAGAAGTAGAATTGGAAAGTCACGCAGAATAAAACATGAGCTGACTTAAATGTCAGCATGCAGGCACTGTGTTAACGATGGAAAGTGATACGAATGCAGGCACAATGAATGAAGTAGAAATGTGGACATGACAATAACGACTTACATCGGAAGAGCTAGCGCCACAACCGGGATAATGAGGCGATTAATAAACGGCAGTGATATGGTCATCAATTAATTAAAACAGACCGTGATTACATAAGTTATCATTGATCTCAGGATTATGCATCCATGAAATCATATTTCTGCAATAAACAAAAACCACAAGGATGTTAATCCAAGCTAGGCAGATGGCCGAGGGTTTGTGAGAGTGAATTTCTGCAACAGATGCTGATGATGAAAATGAAATGTGAGTTAACATGTAATACCCCACATCGCAGCGACATGAACAGCGGAAGTGAACAACATGCTTCTTTAAATTTGATGTGGATTATGAGGAATCTAAAGACCCTTTCAAAAGGAAGACTTAACTACCTCTTGTACAACTACATCATTTATCATCTACACCAACCTTTTTCTTTTCAAATTGTTAACTTGAACACTTGCGTATTTATTAGATGTATTTGAGGTGGTCATCAGTGTAGCACTATTACTATAATAATGTTCCATTCATAAAAATTAACAACAGGGTAATCAGTTTGAAAATTGCCCATAAGTAGCAATTTACTACACATGTTTCAACAGTAAATGTAACAGTGGAGCAGCTCAATGGGACTGTACATTTATCAGCGGTTCAATATACAGACATAATTAGCACCTGAGAATTGAGATTCCGCTGGGCGCTTTGTGCACATTACATGAGTGGGTACGTCAATGGGTTTCACAGTGTAATGAGCAGCAGATTATAAATCAATACCTGAAAATACCTCATCTCTAACGGTTCACAATTATCAATTTCACAGTCACATCTCCCCTGATGGACACTTGTTTACCTGTTACAGGCCAGCTGATCCAATTAAACAAGATAATTTGAATCACAATGAACTTACAAGTGTGTAACAGATGTATTCAAGGATAATAAGCAGCATACAGTGGCTGGTAAATTTTTAATTAATGCGTGGTAAGATTTGATGGTCATCCATTAGCTGATATGTGAGCATGTATATATTTATATATATGTATCAGACACTCACATATCCTGGCGATCACTGTACGAGAAGACACCACTATAAAAAAGAGAGTGTGTGGGTGGATGGACTTGATGTAAATAAGCATGTTAGTCATTCTGCAAGCTTCGGTACTGCAGTAGATATGTGCCTGGCATACCTAATACTACACTCTGTAATGGACTGATAGTGTGATAAGAAACAATATGATGACCAGGTGCGAAAGTGCAGGATAGTCACTGGACATCAGCATTTCTGAGAACACCCCGGAAAAGTAACGGATCAGCCTGAGCATCGCTTTAATTAGGATTGCCAGCCTGGAAGAGGAATGCTTGATGACTGATACGGTTGTGATAATAAGGGAAGTTGATTTGAATAGCATTTGTGGAGATTCAGAGTTTCTTTATTTAGGGCTGTTGTTCCCAATAAGCAGTGGGCAGTCTGGCTTGTCACAGTTTTTCCGAAAACTATACCAGTGCTCTAAGCCTAGAATATACACCCGTGCAAGCTAAGCGTTTGGAGCAGAATTTCATATGATTTGACCAGCACCGTGCTTTTCTGTCTCTTTCCATTCACGGAAAAAAAGTAATGCAGGACTGATACTGAATGCATTTGTCATCATCCAGTGCATCCGATGTCACATGATAGCAGAATTCCCGGGATCAAGACCCCTGTATGAAGGGATACCAGTTAGGATCATATTGGCGTTGGAATGTGGAGGACTCTCTGTTTACTCAGGCTTTAGAATGCTATGACAATTGATAAATCACTTGTCTGATATATGTGGGTGTTAATTGCATTGGATAAAGCGTTTGAAGTTGTACTGAGCATCGTCGTCTCTCGGTTGCTAGCTCTGAGCAGTCTCTATTTACATACTTGTACACATGCCTGTACAAGCCGCCAAAGCTTGATCTGCTCCTCTGCTAATAATGCCACATCTTGGAAATTAATGCCGGGAGATTGGATCAGATTGTGATACATACATGCATAGAGATTCCGTGGCAGCATAATTGAAGCTGGGGTTATCTACGCTTTCCCTGTCATCTGGAAGTGTGACTGAGAATACGAGCAAGATGGCCGGGTCATCACCCAAACCTCTATTCATGCCAACGGCTTCCTCGCTTGTGATGGCTTTGAGAAACCAAGCGTGCGATATTGTCAATTTGGTCATGTTTGGTTGGTCCCATAATTTTTTCTCTTTCATATTTATATTTGTGCATCTATTAATCAGTGCTCTAATATGACATATTTCGTATTGTAACTGTAACTAATGTACGTTATGTTTTTTGATGTGCCTTTTTATTTATTTGTTATGTTTGGGTAATCTTTTATGTGACACTACCATACCAGTAGGATATCTATGAAGCAATTTGTTTCATTACTTATCATTAAGGCAATAGAGTGTACAGATAGTAGTATCTGTGATGACGGTAACATTTGTCCCAGCAATCTCCATCTTCACTGCTATATATTTACAGTGGTTTCTGAATACTCAATGGAGTGGACAGTAATTCTGTGTCAATTACCCTGCCAGTATACAGATTGATTTATGCACGTCCAAGGCACATACAACAATATACACAAGTGGAACAAATTTGTGAGCGGCCGTCAGGAAGTGGAAGTATACAGCTAATTCATAATCAGCTGACAGATTAGAGAAATCCAGTGTTCCAAGACGGAATATGACAGATTAGAGAAATCCAGTGTTCCAAGACGGAATATGACAGATTAGAGAAATCCAGTGTTCCAAGACGGAATATGACAATGTACAAGGCATTGACCCCTGCCTGTCACCAATCAATGTAGTACATTGGGTTAAGGCTTTTAAGCTTAATATTGTATTACCATGAAAACGACGAGACAGCAATCAGCTGAGCCGCAATAATAATAATAATAATAATATAATAATATTTATTGCTTGCGTGTAAATAAAGGATTGTGTCATCTAAAGTGTTATATAACAATAATAGTTTAAATTTTTCTGACATAACAAGATAAATGTAATAATGATAATAAAAAAATGTCTTAGGTGTTTCTGATGTATATGATTTTAAAATATAGTCTGTAAGTTGTTCATTAAATGACTACTCTTGCTTTGTATATTGGTGTGTTTAAATTTGGAGTTTAATTGTGAGGAAGTTGCATATGTGCGAAATATTTACAATATGCATCACTTTTCAAACTGCATTTTAAAAAAGCCATTGCCAGACAAGCTTGTGTTGCATTTTTGCTCTCATGTTGATCTCTTGGACTCATAGTATTGCAGCATAATTGTCTAACACAATGTGCCAACATCTGTACCCCTGCTTCAACCATAGTATAATTTAAACACAGTAAGGTGACAGCTGGCCATGGATAATCTCTACAAAGTGTATTGATTCAGTTTAAATACAGTCTGATAACACCTTAATGTCAAGCATCAAAGGATACATAATTTCTGTCAAATTTTCTAAAGGGCTATCAATATTTACCCCTCCATTTGTAAAATTTTGATTTAATGTTGACCATGAAGGAGAATGCTTTTAACATTTCCTGAAAGACTCCCATGAATATCCAGCCAACAGATAATAAATCTTTTCATTTTCTAAGTAAAGAAAAATTCATAAAATTATAATAGAAAGGAAAGCAGCCCTCAAATTTGACATTGCTCTAGATAATGATCAAATACCTTTGTTGATCACAAGTGTGTTTCAAAAGACATGAAGTTTACATAGAGTACTAGTGTAACTTATTTCAAAAACAACCCTGGACATACAAAATCTGTCAGCTTGCTTATTAGTCCAGTTTTTTGTTTGCTTTGTGTGTGTTTGGAGACTGCCAGGCATGAGATGAAAAAACCCTCTTTTGCAGCAAAAGATTTTCTGTTTACGCCCGGCTGACTGGGAAGTTTTTCAGCTATTTTTATCCCTGAATGCCAAATACTATCAAAGTAAATGCTTCTTCGCATACATATCTTTGATTTACATTTGATGACCAAGTTCACTTAACAGGCCTAGAAATGTGTCATATGTATTTTTTTCCACAAAACGTAAACAAGGAGACTGATTACCAAAAGTTATAAAGTAGAGTAGGGTGGTATTTTGCTTTGCAGATTTTCAGGCACTACGTGATGGTAAACAATTACACCTTGGTTCCTGGTCTATACAACATCACAACATGTTCTGTGAACAACATGAATTCTACAAGCTCTCGCCAAGGGCTATTACCAGGGTCCACATGAATGCATATACATGTATGCAGACTTGATGCCTAACCATGACAAAAAACACCTAGAGTCCTGATTTGTAAACACAGCCATTTGGCTTTGACAGAAATAACTCCTGAACACAATGTCACCTCTTTAGAATTTCACAAATTATTTAACCAACTTGCATGGTAAATAAAGGTGAAAATAATGTGTATGCAGTCAATTGAAAAGAACATAATGTCATTCACATTAAAATTGAAATGACTGTCAAGACAAATCTTTTCATCATGTACAGCTATCACTAACAGTGTGAAACAGACTGATATTTAAGAGAAATAACATGAATGTATGATGAAATGATTGTGGTGCTTCATTTTAGAAAAAATCTGATGTAGTAGGAAGGGCAGGGTAACAAAGAGACAGGAATTGAGACAATTTGAATATGTTACTCTCATGTCACCTTGAGCATTTAACATTTAGGTGCTGAAAGATGCTGTGTTTATGTATGTGTATGTATGTGTGTGTGTGCGTGCATGTGCATGTATTTGTATATGCCAAATAGGCAAAACTTGATGAATGCCAATACATATAAAGACAAAGTCACTGCCACAGTGTACAGTATCTAATCATCTCAAGGGCATGTCATTACAAAGTAATATTCACTAACCCTTTGGGTGTAGAGCTTCCAGGATTTTATAACATTGAGTTTGACCTGTTGGTCAGTAGCATTGTCAGATTCTCATTCGGTACATTGATCATCTTGAAAACAAATCAGCCAAAACAACTCGGCCATTTTCCACTAGTTATAGTACAGGTAGATGGCCAGTTAAAAAAAATGAAATCACCAAAACACAAACACACACCCATATCACACCGTTTCAGTAATCAAAGTACAAACTTGTTACTGTATCATTTCTCTGTCTGCAATGGCAAAGTAACAGTATGTGCAATCTGTTTTGAAATCTTTCACAATACCCGCAATATCCTCCTCAAAATTAAACTGTATCTTCAAAAAAGCCAAGAAAACAATATCAGTTTTTCTTGTTACTCAGCCTATACAGTTTAAAAGCAGCTAATCTCAATATTTCTAACATAAAATCCTGTAAATAGGAGAAAATTTTGCCAAATTTTGTTCTTTTCTTGTTGCTGTAGATCCCCTCCTCCTCCACAGCAATAACCAACCTACCTAACCATCCTATTTCCAAAGACCCAATAAATATAAGTTTTGGGATAGAAAGGTCCTCTGATGTTCATATATGAATGCATAATGACTTAATTTCTTCCCATGAGCAGAGAAAAATTTGACTTTGCTGTTTAATCTGATTGAAAGAAATTAAATTTCTTTTTGGAGAATTATCATGCTAATTTTGCATGATAGTTCTAACACTCAAGTGAGAATGTCATCCAAATTGTCTGTACCAAACCATTGTTACTGTGTCACTTGTATCACTACTGCAATAATTTAGTGCTATTTCACTATGTTTACCGTCAAAAATTGACGGAAAGGGGTCAAGTGATGTTGAAGTGAAGACAGATATGTGCTGCAACCTAATTCATTGCGATAGGGCAGTTTGCAAATGATGTCATTATTTTCTCATTAACATGCAAAAATAAATATTTGTTTGCATATTCAGATTATACTTTCTGAAATTATGCATGTAATATGACATTAAACTGGTCCAATAATCATTTCCATTCAAGGTAATATATTACCAGGTCCATGGGACAATTGTGATTTACAAATTTAAGTAGGACCATCCTGAACCACTGATAATTAGTGGTGGTACCAGGTGTCCGGAATGGGTAAGCGTACCCTGCTAGAATAATGAAAATACATTCTAGTATGCAACTGTTAGTGCTACTATGAGTACTGACAGACATATTTACAGCTCAGCCTTAAAGCTTCAACAACAATCCAAATACAACACTGACAAACTTTGCCCACATTCAAACAGCAATGTGCGATGTTGTGCCAGTGCAGCTATATTTAGTAACAAACAAGGAACCTCGAACAGTGCTGTTTTGATCGTTCATTGAGATGCATACCAAAAATATTCAAATGCTCAACAAAAATTATGCATTGGCTACAATGTTTCATATCCCACTGCCATTGTCTACAAAAGAACCTGTAACAATGATATAGCTAGCAATATACCTAGTGATTTTTGTTCAGATCTTTTCAAATCATTGGCTACAATGTTACACATACCATTGCAAAAAAGAATAATTTCTAAGTACAGTGTAGCCAGCATCACTGACTGTAGTTTTACATTTGCAATGCCATTATGCATGATAATTAGCATATTTTACATATTTCAGGTATATTTTATATACATGCAACGTGTTTTTGAATATTTTTATCATCACAGTTATACAAAATGGATATGTCACGTTGGAAAAACAAACCTTTAATGATAGTTTATTTATTTATCTTTTTCTAACAGATTCCAGGAAAACATTGAAAGATGTTCTTGAAGAATTCCATGGCGATGGTGTCCTCTCCAAGTATAATCCAGAGCAGGTGAGTGATGGAATCATAGAATTATAAATTCAAACTGATCAAAGTCTCTCTGTATCTTTACAATTAAACCCTCTGAGTCTCCTTGTTTTGTAGAGAAACACTCTACAATCTTTGCTTTAACACAAATTCACTAACACTACGTTGTAAGAACATGTTTTGTATTGGAACTTTAATACATGAAAGTGAAGGTGAAAAACATGCATTGATAAAACTGCAAAATTTCTATTGATAGGCTGTTTGGTCACACACTATGTTCAGTACTGAGACCTCTGAAGGTGAAACGAGCCTAAAGGACAGAATTTTGGACTAAAGTTTATAAAACTTTTCTGGTCAACTCATTCTGAAGCCTGTGGAATAGACAATTTCAACATCTAGGAGCAATTTTAATTGCAAATGTTGATATATGGTTCAGGTCATTTTAAACTTTGAACAGTGCAGATTTCTGATT
Source organism: Ptychodera flava (assembly GCF_041260155.1). NCBI lineage: Eukaryota > Metazoa > Hemichordata > Enteropneusta > Ptychoderidae > Ptychodera > Ptychodera flava. The sequence continues at coordinate 30,479,884 of NC_091945.1, forward strand.
TTGATTCATGACTATGAAAGAGAATCAGCTTTCAAATTTTCTTCTGGGAAAGTTACAGCAAAAGTTGAAAACTCTCTGTGTGGAGGCACATATTAGCGTAAGTTGAATGTCCGTAAAGGGTATGGTGTCCTTTTGAAATTCTCCTTGGAAACCTCTGAAGATTTGCATTTGTATTGCTACAAAGCATCATGGTACTGTCAGCCTTTTGATCAAGATTGCAGTGCTGAAGTAGGTTGCTAGCACATTTTCATCCCAAAGTGAGAAAAACTTGAAAAAAAGCTAACATCAAGATGAATTACTGTTCTAAAATAGGAGATTAACAGTTAATAATATCTTAAGGGTGCTTTTTTGAGAAAAATGAGTAGAAATTACTATATTAGTCCCACAGTTGGAATTGTAATGTATGTCTGTATCAAGAGCCACATGGAGGCAGCCACTGCACTTCCCTTACTTGTCTTGTCATTGTCAAAAGTAATTCACATTTTGATCATTTCCTAAATGCTTTCAAGCAGTCACTTTACAATTATACATTAATTGTACAATCATTCACACAAAGTCTATCTCTCCGGATGATCTGATAGTTCTAAAAAGAGCTATAGTCACTCCTTCCAACCTCTTCTGTTCTAATTTTTTGTCAACCAGTAGAATAGTGAACATCACCTCATCAAAGAAAGTGAAATTAAAACCACATCATGCTGATAAGAGTACATCAGTGTGGTATATCTGAACACTGAGAAGCAACTTCTTCCTCCTTTTTATGGCCATAATAACTATCAATAAGTACATTTTTTTCAACTTTGTGAGAGTTTTATGACAATCCTACTATTTATGTTTGACAGCAAATCCATAACTTGTCTGTTATGTTACTATTTTGTGTGTCATTCACTTAATTTATGTCTATCCAACATTCAATATGTCTTTCTATCATTGTGCAAAACAATCCCAAAGAAAACATATATCTATAGGTGCAATTTATGTTGTTGAAATTTTAAACAAATACCGGTATAATGTTAAAAGAGACAGTGTAGAGCTGACATAATATTTATGATTTCCTGTTTTGGACTTAGCAAATATCTCTCTGTTACCTGGCTCCCAATTCACAGGGAAAATGAAACATTTATTGCACCTCTATGATGAGCTATATGATCACTTACTGTGGGTTTCATATTTTTTACGAGATGTGTAAGTTTCCTGACCCTACGATGTGAGAATTGTGTAATGGAAAGGTAATGGATAAAATATAACTGTGTGTACTTTAATATAAAAGTATCATGATAACGTGGTTATCAGATTTTGAATTGGCAGAGGGTTTGAAGTTTTTCTCTTCTAAATTTCAGAATCGGATTCTATATCACTATATAGCATCTATTCTTAAGTTCACAATGATTGGATTTGAAAAGCATTTGTAAAATAGTAATTAAGTGTTTAGTTTAAAAGCTGCCGATTGATAAATATCACCCTAAGTGTACATGTTCTTCAGGGATGAGTAACAAAAAGTATTTTTAAATGATCATGAGATCTTTATTTGATTCACTGAGCTGTAATGTATGGACCATTCACCTTTTATACAGCAGTTGTTCCATCATTATCCCTGTCCCTGGCCTGTTTACATTTTACAATATAGCTACCATGTACTTACCTATTGCACTGTTTCCTTTCAAACAAGTACGGGATATGAAATCAAATGTGAAGAGATCTTTTTACAAAACTGACTGTCAGCTGCATTGATGATATTATTTCTGGTTGATACTCTTCTGACCAGCTGAACATCTGAGGTCTTTTCATTCAAATATTATGAAATTTCCTGTCAATATTTTCTGATGAAAAGGGGAGCATAATCATTCAATGAAAAGGCAGCAGAGTTATAACATTGTTCAGTAATTATACAATTACACAATTAAGTGGCCATATTTATATGATTTGAGATCCAAAAACAATTATGAAATGAGGCTCTTTACTCTTTGAAGTAGCAGCAAAATATCACAATGAGTGTACCTGGTAATACAGGGAAATGGTTGAGGTTTTCCAACATTTTGTAGTAGGCTATCTATTACATTACTATTCTACAAGAATGGTGTGTATAATTTGCCGTTGATCTGTGCCCTAATACATGTGTTTGTCTCTATTAGTAGCATTGCCAGCTCTCTCCATTGGAGACTAATCGTGCTAAAACATCTCCATTGATCCAGCTGTCCCATATTAGCTGTGTGTATAGCATCACCATAATCCTGATATCACAAAGCAGTTCACCTAGTTCATTGTTTGTCCTACAGGCTTCAATTTGTCCCAGTGAGCAATAATACCATGCAACTCTAGGATTGTAAAGATTTATTTGTCAATGCTCAAGTCTTGTCCTTCATTTTTCAAAACCACAAACATACAGCAAATATACTTGGTGATCAGCTACCATTGAAACACTGTACTTCATACTTTCTGTCAAAAAAGATAAATTTTGCTACTCATATATTGCACTGTTGAGGAAACTTTAATCAAACCTTTTTGAAATAACTACAGAAATATATATTTTTTGGATATTTTGTCAGAGAACTTGATTATTCGTAATATGCCTGGAATTCATACATCAATTATCTTGTAACTCTGTGAGAAAAATCCTAATGTCCTCACAGCCTTGAAATAAATGCAGACAAGTTAGATCCAGAAAAGATTGTAACATCTTCATTATTCTGAAAAGCTGTCCTCATGATGCATGCTATTTTATTTTAATTTGCCTTTTGCTCTCTTGTTATGGCTTCTGCAGAGTCTAATTTGCATGAGACTTCAAGTACATTCCTGCAGAAATACAGAACTTTGTGCAAAATGAAAAAAAAAAGATTCCAGTGTTCTCTCTGTAAATTATCAAATGAATTGTTATTCAGTAATAGCTTCTGGACATGCAAATAAGGTTGTAAACATGCAAATTGTCAAGCCCGCTTCTGCACATGCCAAAAAAAGAACGTTGAAATGCTAATGAGTTTCTCAGGACGCCATTCCAGACAGTCTATTTTCTGATACTCAAATGATATCTGGCAAGAAATGGGAACCATTCTGAGCTCAAATGTTGTCTGTGACATTTGGTGTTATGTTTCATTCACTCCCATCACTGACAATTAGCAATCAGGCAACCATTTTTTTTTACATCCATTTGCCTGCAAAATAGGATCATTTCAACCATGAGAGACGAAAATATACCAATCTAATCATGTGCAGCTGTCGTAATGACATGAATGGGAATTGCCTCATAATGTCGTCATCGTTTGTGTTATTACTGTTAAGGTGGCTGATATTAGCCACTTTTTTCCTTTGATTCTGTTCATCATACCTGGCATAAAATTTCTCAGTTGTTATTTAGCAAGGATATGCATTGTTATTTGAGATGACAGCCATGGTGTCTTCTCCTATCAATGTCTCCTTTCACTGAAGCGTTTTGAAGTCTAGAAGATTCTCTCTGTTTGGCCACTCACAATTAATAAACCATGATTCGAACACGGAAACTCGGTCTGAATTCTGCACAGTACGTGATACAGGCTTCCAAGCCAAAGTCACATACAGTAGGCAGAGAGGTATTATTTTATCCAGTAAGCTAAAGGGCCTTTCAAAAGACCTTTAAGACAGCAAGAAAATTTGACCACATGATTGATGTACATTATTGTCCAAATATGGAAGATTTCGCCAGGAGGATAGATGATCATAATTGCCCCATTTGAACAAGGCAAATGACCTTCTAACCTTACAGTGACCTCCTGAACTGTATCAAATTATACATATTAAGTTGCATAGCAAGCAACTAGGTATGTATCGCAGGTATTTACTGCTATTTTTCTAAAGAAGGGTCAAAGTTTTTAAAAAAGACGATGACAGATTTCCTCAGTGTTGGTTATGCAAATGTGATTAATCAGTGATTCATTCTATTATATCTAAAACTCTAAAAAGTAGAAGGTATTTCCGCAGCAATACAAACCAATAATGTTTTTTTATTTGGACTTTCTTATTTGTCTTGCCATTTGCATCAAGTCTTGACCATTATACAAAGTGCACTTATCAGCTTCATGCACTGACACTACAAAGAGTGTTTTTTACCATAGCCTGTCCCCTGTTGTTGTTTTCATGTGCGCAGTTAAAGTGTGGATGCAACATACTTTGTATTCAATCAAGATTTGCAAATAAGCAGAACATCAAAGTCAATAGCACAGCTAGGCCGGTCTTGTTTCTGATATGTGTATAATATTCAGATAACTAGATGTGGTATATATATCCAAACCTAGCAACCTATATTTATTTCTTTATTGTAAACAATTTTCTTCTTCAATTTGATTCAATATTTGTGCAGAGTAACCAGATTTTCAATGGGTTGTGTGGCCAAATTTCCTAAAAATGGTTCAGTACAAGACTTAATAATTCCAAAGGTGTGCATCTTGTGGGAATTGGGCCTGAAATTATGGATTCATGTTGAAAAAGAAATCCTGAAAATGCCGTAAACTAGAGCAATTTTTTTGAAGCATAAATTTATTGGGAAACATTGTTGTGAGTAAAATCTCTGTGATAAACCCTGATAGGAAAAAGGTTTTGAATAATGTATAATAAATTAGTGTCAGGAAGCTATAGTTGTGAGTTCGTAAGTGCAGGTAATTATGGTCAGGAAATTCCGACAGACAACCTCGTTAAAGTTGTGACAATTTATGAGTTGTCATGTGACCCCCGCCAAATTGGGGATTTGAAACAAGAAATTTCTCCCAGTTTCTGAGCAACTTTCCCCCCAGAGTTATAAGAGAAAACATTTAACACCTGAAGATGAAAAACAGGAACATTTTATTTGAGTGTTGAGCCCCATTGCCAAATACAGCTGGAGTGTTGTCTCTGTTTAATAAGGTAATGATATGCAACTGATATAATCAGTGTATCATTGAATCTGTAATGCCTTCCCTAGACATGGAGTGCGGGTATCATAATGTAACATTGACAAGTGTTAATTTTGAATTTGTGACTTGCATATGATGGAATTACCGAAGTGGTGGATTTTAGACCAAAAATATATGACATGCATGTGAAAGCTAACCTAACAAAGGTCTATAAGGTGATCATTCTCAACTGCTCCTCTCTGCTCCTCTCTGGTCCTTCTCTGCTCTATCCCATACATTGTTTCAAAATAGCATTTAAAATTCACTAGTATCATTTTAGAATACCCCTTGAAGTTCAATGATAATAAACACAGCTTTCCATAGTTAATGTATAACATGTACTTAGTATGTAGAAAAAAATATGGGTTATTACCATCTAATCACAAAGCAATTGTTAATTATCCTGTTTGTAAACAGTACAATTGAAATCAGTGGCTTGAATATGTCTTGGGTGCACAGATATAAAAAATTACAACTTTACAAATAAACTTTGGAGTTTTATCATGAGCTTAAAACAAATTATAAGAATTTACAGATATATACAGGAAAACAATTAATAGTTTACTAAGAAGTGGAATTGTCCAAACAGAATCAAACATTTTCAATAATAAGTGTCATACCAGTGTATTTGGCATTAGAGTTTAATTCTATGATAATAAAATTCAGGGGACAGAATATTGGTAGTAGGTTCCTACAAAGATATTAAAACTTTAATCTTTAATCTGTGTAAACAAGATTACAAGGCTATGCTTTCAATGCTGTCTTTTGTGTAGTCTGTTCAAGCTGACATTTTCTATCCAGACAGATACACATACACTTTGCCTGTAGATGTTTGAAGACTTTGTCATCTGGATATAACAGTGAGGCAAAATGCAAATTAGGCAAATTTTAACTTTGAACTGATTGGATGGTGTATTTGAGACAAAAAAAGGTGCATCTGAAATGAAATGATCTGATCACAGGCCTTAAATGATCATTTGCCAATTCATTTTCAAGAGGAAATATTGCTGCCTTAATATAGAGAAAATCATCTCCCTTACGCCTTATGTGCTTTTACATAATTTCCAATTCATTGATCACAATTTTTAACTAACATGTCTCAAACACCATGTTCAGTACATTGTAGATAACATGCTATACCTAGTACAATGAAACAAAAATGTCAAAAGGCAAAAAGTACCATGGCAACAAGGATCTTCCCTGTCCCATTTAGAGTGACATGGTTTAGTCTTGATTTATAGTACATATTTGTATTTTGAGAATTACAGTTCAACATGAAAGATGTTCTCAATCAAAGCGGACAGTTTTATTATGATTTATATAAAATAAATCAGGACAGATAATGTTGGAGAGTAGTAATGGAATTTGGATCACTCAATTCCCAAAGGGGCACTGACTAACTTTTTAACCTGGGGGTTGATTCATGCAGTATAACAGTCCTTCTTCACATGGATATTGCATGATATGAATCTGCCATCAAATTGCAAACTTTAATCATGTGTTTTTCTACTTTTATGACCCAAATTCGCCATAAAGTGTACAAGATGACCTTTAACCTGAGGGCTCAATTTAGCCACCGTTAAAAGGGAACTTGACAGATTTTTATGGCACATTCTGAAAATTTACACTAGTTGAACTTAACCGAGGGGCTTTTATATAGTCAAGACGACGTCATTGCCGAGGGGAAGGAACGCCAACTAACTAAATCACATTTCCTATTTTCCCACGGGGAGGAATGACAGCTGATTGAATCATGGAACAGCTGCAATTACAGGCATGATTAAGGCAGGAATTTTAATACAGATTGGTTTGAGGTGACATAAAACAGTGTAGCAACTGACAAACAGTGTGTGCCAGCATAATACATGCAATTAAGAGACTGGCAATATTTCCACCTGTTCTTTAGCGCCATAATTTGGCTCACTTACTAAGTAAATGAACAAAAATTGCATCATCAGAAACTTGAACAAAAATTTTGTATGTAGAGCTGAGTAGGGTGGGAAAAATATCAATCAAATATTCTCAAACAGCTGAAGTTATGCACTTGTGTTGTTATCAACTCAGGACCTTCCAGTATTGGCTTGGTCTACTCCTTATAACATTTTAAAATACCCAGTATTTGGTTTCTTATAGCCACATTAATATTAACATAAATGAACCAGTGTGCAGACTAGAGTGCATGTCACAAGGCTTTTGTTAACAGGAACATATTTTGTTGTTTTCCTTAGACATTTTTTCTTTTTTAGTAAAATTTCATGATGATATATGTGAAGCGCTAAATTGTACATGAAGAAGTGTTGAAAATATGGCGTCATTTTGGTTATCGTGTTGGTTTGTAACAGTGTCTTACCATACATCCGCAACAAAAGTGTACTGAAAGTTAATCTATCACATGGTCACTCTGAACACAGGTAATGTAGGCAGTGCTGGCCAAATACGCAATTGAAACTTTGATCTGTGTCAGAGACAGGTCCTGATTGAGATCAAGACAAGAGATGTGGCAGAGTATTTAGTAAATGCTTTCAAAATTGACACTTTAAGTAAGACATGGGTGTGAGGAAAATGTCAGCAAGTCTTTCACAGTAAAGTGCCAGTACACTGATAAGCCGGTTTAATGTGAAATACAGCCCAGTATGGGCAGAATGCCTTCAAAATAGGTTGTTACAAACTAAGGTAGCCCTATGACACATACAGACTGCATTCTAAGTGTAAATATATTATAGAACAGTATATCCTTCCATAACCTCATATTTAGTAAGTTTTGAAGCTACAGTAAAATGACGTCTTTAATGAATGAACATGCATTCACTATGTGTAATAATAATAAACTCAAACATGAATATTAACAGTGCAAGTGCTTTGATTCGAAATGTTTTGAGCGATATGTGAATTTAGTTTTTGAATAAAAAAAAATGATTGTGTGGCACTACTGTGTGCCGACTTTGAATGACATTTCAAACCTGATAACAACTATCACTGTCATATCACGCAGAACCTTATCAACTGGTCATGTCAAGCTGTTCCACTCATGATAATATCAATGGTTTAGTGCAAGGCCATTTGCTAATAAATGTAGCATTAAACATATTAAAAATATAAAAAGACAGTAAGGACTCAACTATAAACTTTTGGAGGTCTAACTTCTCAGTGGCATTTGTAGTTTTCCATGAATAGAAATCACATATTTGAAAAGAACGTGATACCGATGTAAAATCATTTCCAACTGCCAATAGGGAAGGTAAAATAGTGACACGGGGCAGAAAATCAGCGGAATGTTCATTCAAGTTGTCTAGACAAATGGAACGTAATATTTGCAGAGACCGTGTGACCTTGCGAGTATAGTAAGTTCTGTATTAAGGTTCAATTTGATGTGATTTCCTTGTTCAGTCACACATGTTGATGGGAATTATGGCTAGCCATGTGCCATTAGCATTGATATTTCCTCCAGACTCAAATACTTGTCCTCATTCTTGTACTTTATGCAAATTGTTCTCATTCTTGTACTTCATGCAAATTGTCCTCAATTTCATACTTTATGCAAATCATCGAAATTGATTATTATTGTTGAACTGCTGTGGGGTTTTGTAGGGTATTAGAAACTTGAAAATGTTAGTAATTTTGCCAAAGAGTTCATGTTTACATGTAGTAAATATATCCAGTCAATCTAACTGCCTTGTAGCATGCTCTTAAGTGACAGAATTTCATTTTTTCCTGGAATCTTTCAAACCCTTCATGATTAGATGACAGTGTGCAGACATCTGATAGTGACAGTTTTTGTCTGAGAAAAGCTTAACAGTACTAGTCTGACAGGGGCACTATTCCTTTCAGGGTATTCGGTGAAATTTGCTGTGCAGACTGTGTGTGATTGCCTCTCTTTACAGCATCAAAACTGCAGTTCTGCTTTCTGAGGGCATGTTGTGCCCTCGTGGTGACCTATTCTTGATAGTGATTTAGCAGGTTAGTCAGACGTCATGGCCTCTTACAACTGGATATAAATTATATTGTGTTCTTGTGCCTAATAGCTCTTTCCTGAATGCTAATTTTGAATATCCAACAGTTCATCTGTAAAACTGAAATAAATCATTGGGGATAAACTGTAAGTCACATTTCTGTATTTAACAACAATCAAAATAAAAGATGTCACAGATTAAAATGATATTCAACAGTTTAAATGTGATATTCCAAGTTAGGTTTTGATATTTTTGTCCAAAAAATCTATTAGGTCAATCTTACCATTTATGAAAGCAAATCATAGCATAATTGTCAGAAAAAAAGGTAAAATTTAAATTCAGTTGTGTAAACTATACCTGTCCAGGATAAGAGTTAGCTTTAGCAACTGTAATTTTTGAGTTTTAATGCCATTAGTGGGAATATTGACAACATCTTTTTCAGTGTTTTGACATGATGAAGAATGATTGAATGTACACATAACCCCCTGACTGTGAATACTGAAACACCTGCCGTAATTCCTAGTAGAATTCTTCCATCATTAATATGCAGCACATAGCATGAGATAGAACGCCAGAGAAATAGAGGAATAGGTCAAACAAAAAGGCAGTACACATTTTAAAAAATCAAGCTTCAAATATGTATAATAGACTCTTTGAACATGTCAGAAAGCAGTTCCAAGTGGAACATCTCAACTGGACAGGACTCCTAAATATAATATTGTGTAGTATCTATTTATTTATGTTAAATTGATTTCTAGTAAAAAGACTTGTCCATAGCAAAATGTCAAAAGAATTTCTGAGCTTTGAAAGTTACAGGTGGCATGTGTCAATGCATTGAATACTAATACCGGTAGAAAATAGACATGTCACGGAATTTCCTGCTGACATATACAGAATGTCAACAGAAATAAGTAAGTGTTGGAATAATTCTGTGTTTAGCCCCTTGACTGTGAAATTCAACATTCCAATGATAATCAGTGTCATTACCAAGAAACCATGAGGGGCAAGGTACATTCAACTGCGGCGGAAGATTTAACATCCGTAGTTTAATGAAAAGAATACACATTCAAGAGTTTAATAAATATTGTTGAACAAGCATTAAATTGTTAACACCATACTCTTACAAGGTAGTGTTTCCTGCAAACACATGACCATGTCAAACTAATTTAACTCTCATTATGCTGCACACTGCAGTAATAAAACCTAACACAGAGTCTCTCACACCCAGGAAATCTTTCACTTCCGTATGATTCTCTGATCTGCCAAATACATTGAAAGTGTCTTGTATTAGAATGTTCTTGTTGCAATTCATGAGATATCTTTACGGATCCTTTCTTTATCCAGCCAATTATCACAAAATTTTGCATCATGGTCTTGTTCACCTCAGGTTTATAAACACAGCAATATCTTGAAGTTAAAGTAACTTTTCTTTCAACCTTCTCTCAGGTAAATTTATAAAACAGGTAAATTTATAAAAACGCAGATGTTTAAAATTGCAAGATTTGATATACGCAATGCACAACATCCTGTGGGCTTCAAAAGATTTGTTACTGGAAAATGACAGAGTTAACCAATCAGCTTGCACTTTCTCTCTCCATCTCTAGGAATATATTTTTCACCAATCATTTTCCTTCCTTACAGTAATGCACCTCATAAGAGCCCAGACAGTCATGAAAGAAGTTGATCGTACTTTTCTCTGTCAACACTTAAGGCAAAAAAAACATAAATCTTTAATGTATTACAAGTGGGGAACAGTGGTTTTCTAAGAAACGGAAATGATAAATATCAAAAACTTTTGCCATAAAAGGAAGGTAGGAAAGGTTTGCATTCCGTGAAAAGCTCAGCTGATCAGAGCAGAGTAAAAAATGAAGCATTCAACAAGCTGACGAATTTATACATTGTCATGTTCACTCTAGAGCCAAAATTGACATAGTTCTTAGGAAACACTGGAATGAATATGCTAATCATCAACTGAAATGTGTAGAAAGCAAAGACACATCATCACTTTGCCCATCATGGTCTATAAGGGAACGACAAAATGAGTGAAAAATGTAAGTATCTTCATTTCAGTAATGTGGTGAGATCGGTTAAAATGAACAAACATTTCAGGGACTTTAGATTATCATGTTCTTTAAAATTATAAGTTGAAAAAAGCATCACATCTCTTAATTTCTTTTAGAATACATGATGTAATTAAGTAATTTATAACAAACTAAGGGAATGACTGTTGTTATTTTGTTGTAAAAAATCTGAATAAATTGGCTAAATCAGATTGGCATGATATATCATAATGTCTTGGTGATGTAGTCTGGTTATAGAAGTCTGGAGTACAACCCAATATCTGATTGATTCCATGCATAAAGGGGGTTATCTACTCCAAAGCAGGTTAATATACTTGGAGATGCTCCACTTACACCGCAGGAAAGGCTATCTTATGTGGAGAAGATGGAGGTGAATTCAAAGGGCAATTGTGACTGCACTCAGAAAATAATGCATCTATATACCAGCGATGGGATTACGCTGGTATTCCTAAAAGGTCATTGATGATGGAGCTTAGCTTGGCCAATTTACGGCTAAATTTAGTCTAAACAGGATGATCTCTTATACTGGGAAGGAGGTTAGTGTACTCTTCTCACAGACTGATAATCAAGTTTACTGGATGTATTGCTCTAACAATCTGCTTTTCAAATGTCAGTCTTCAGAGAACAAGTACCATCTGTTATGCTAATGGCTGTTTTCCAAGGAAGAAGTAAGAAATCAGGAAAATATAATAGGCAAATTGTAGATTGGACTGCTTGATTGTTATCTCTTATTGCAAATTGAGAGTAACTTGGCGTATCATTTTGTTTGTCAAAGCAGGTAAGTTTAGTGATATGTAACCAGGTTTTCCCTAGCTGTCTGCCGTTATTTTCCTTTGGAGACCAAAGAAATCATACCAAAGAGTCTTGTCGAAACCACTGCCTGGTTCACCAATCTAGTCTTTCAATTGTCTCTGTCACTGCCACAAGCCCGGCTTTAGAATATTTCTTTACTCAACATCAAACAAACATATCAGTGTGTGTTGAATCAAAATCTAAAAAAAATTTCAAATAATGCATGAAAATTATTAAAGAAGACGTCGAGATAATATGTATGTTGTAGGTTAGTGATATTTAAGTCTTTAAACAGGCTGTAAAAGCTTCAAAATGAGTCAGAAATTTGTGTTGTTCTAAGTCCTGTTTCTTTAAGCCTGTGAGCACTTGGGAGAAAAAAGTATTTTTGCACAAAGCCATAAAACCTAAGGAATATGATAAAGTGAAATCAAATTCCATCTTGCTGCATTTATAGGAACAGGAAACCCTGCAAATGAACAGCTCAAAAGAAATATGAGGGAAAATTATGAGTATTTTTAGTCACATGTCCCACATTTCAGTGTTTTCTGTGAATGATACCTTTGAAGTGAGATGAATAATTTTTTTTTAGAAAGTTGATAAAATGAGTTGGATGTAGAAGCAGTAGTTCAACTGCTACCCTGGATGTTTAGAACATTCCCTCCTGACTGTTGTCCTTGCACTCATACATGTACAGCATATTGTCTTTGTTCAGACATCAGAATCTTTCCAAAGCAAAGCAGATCTGTTGGTAGGAGCTTAGTTTTTCTACAACAAAAAGGCTTGTTTTCATTTGTCCATAACCTCTTTCATTCATCTTAAACAGCAACTGTAGCAGTCACAGGTTGTTCACTTTTTCCAACAAATTTGCTGTGCCTTGGCATAAAGTATGTGAGATGAACTGTTTAAAAGAGACTTCTTTTCCTATTCTACAGTTATAACCCTTTCAGCACCATGGTTTGACCCAAACATATTCTTATCAATGGTGATTGTGGACCCATTTATAGGCAATCAGGGGTGAACAGGTTAAATTAAGGTCACTTTAAGAAGAACTCTGTCTTTCTTCATTTAAACACTTATTTAGTAGATAAGTTGAGCTGGAAGACAAGCTCAGCTAAATAATATCAGATTGCATAGATAACATTTTTAAGGCATAATTAATTTGACATATCAACACTGCAAACCAGTAATCTGTAAATCATCAAAGTAAACAATGCAAACAATATTAATCTCTTGTAGTCGTTGAATCTATCAGTGATGACTTTGTATGTCAATTGTCACATATGCATCTAAATCCTGATATGATTTCCATACCTACGTAACTTATATTCACTGTTTAATTTCCAGTTTACAGACATTTGACAAAAAGGACTTTGGTATAATACCAAGCGACACAGACTATCAATTACTGCAAAGGAAATAAGGGGAGAACCATTTGATTTCTGGGGGGGTATGGAGGATTTTGAGAAAAAAAAATTTGTCACCAGGTGAGAGAGAAGAAAAAAAAATTGATCCTGTCATGGCCTGAGAAAAAAAATTGTCATAAAACAGACAGAACAGAAAAAAAAATTGTCACAATGCACCAGAAATAAGCAAAATTTGGAAACTTATTCTCATGTATTCTTTGCCGGCGTGCCGCCATAGGCGGCGCAAATGTTTTACCACAAGCAATTCTTATGTTTCTTTTCCCAGCACTTATGATATAAGCATGCACTACATGGGTCTACTTTACACCTCAGTACACTCAATGTTTTCCTTCCATTTTCTGACCCAAGAAATCATATTTCAGGATTTCTGTTGCCATATCTCAATAGCATAGGCACTATCTAAAGGGGACTATTTGACTTCTGTAAATTGTGAAAATTTAAAACACAAGACAGGAGTCAATAAACTAGTGTTAAAACCAATATTATTTTCTCAATATGAATTTGTTAGAAAGATGTACCTTGACAATGAAAAATTGAGGAACAACAAATATGAGGAAATACAATGTGTGAGCCTTGTTTTTCTGACCACAAACACCGGATCGCAAACATACCATATTCAGGCTTTTCATTAGAAGCTGGCAGCTGGAGAAATGACACAAGAAGGTCACAGATTTTCCGTTCCTGTATATTCATTTGTCTTCAGTCTCTGGCAAACAGAACTGTTTTTCACAAATTGTATAGTCATTGTTTGGTTGTTGAATATTGTGACTCAAAAATGATCATGCAAAAAATGTAAAAAATATCAGTGTTCAATGTCATTTTCAAACAGTTTTACCGAGTGCAAAATAAACTGAAACTCCTCTCAGATTGCACCATTAAACACATCAATTTCTCAAAATTTCCAATACGAGAGGGGGAACCCCCCTCTCGTGCTCTCCCCCCTTGGGGTATTCTAATAGTTTCACTTAGTAAACAAATTAAAAAAACTCTCAGATTGCACCAGACTGTACCATTGCACACATCAATATCTTAAAAAATTCCATGTAAGATAGGGGGAAGCCCCTGTGACACTTCCCCCTAAGCCTCTCTCATGTTCTCCCCCTGTACTTTCAAATTCTGCCCCGTCAGATATCCTAGTGAAAACCCTGTCATAATATCCATCCAAATTAAACAATATACTATATGGTTAGATACTGCGTGATCTTTTATATTTTTATTTTATTGTGACTTTGAATTTCATTTTGATGTGTTCACCTTTTTTGAACCATCATGAGATAACTGATGATAGTCTAGCAGGGTACATCAAGATTTGAAAGGTCTTTACTGTTGCTGTAATTACATGTATTGGTATTTAACTTTTCTAAGTGGGGAATGGTCAAAATTTCAGAGTTAGAGAGGGAGGTTACTTAAATTCATCATGGTTGGTGAAGGGGGGAGGGTCACTCGAAATTTCGGAGTTTCAGGCCGTCAATAATGACGGCTCCCTTATATACAACACATTACAAACTTGATGACCAATAAAAAAAAATTTGCACTGCTACTCCATTTGGAAAAAAAAATTGATGCAGGTCTGACAGTAGAAAAAAAAATTGCTGTCACTCTGACAGGAAAAAAAAATTTGCTCCCATACCTCTTCCTCCATACCCCCCCCCAGAAATCAAATGGTGTTCCCCTAAATGCATGCCCTGCGTACCATCCAATTTAACTGTTTGAAATTCATATTCTGGGGTGGTTACTAAATCAAAATTTGTGTTTATGATCTTTCTCATAACTTTTGTACACAATGGGCAGATTAATTGACAAGACATCATGTCTATCTATTGTGGTGAAAAAAGAAAAGTGTTTCAAATGCAAGTATAATCAGTTTGATTGATTGTTGTAGCTTTTCTGTAGCTTTTTTTATTTTGTGAAATAAGTTAAAGGTAATGTATTGCTCTTTGTTGAGAATGTGTCAAATTAATAATGAAATATGGTATTTAAGAATATTTTCCCACAGTTATATAGTAGTTTTGATTTGTACAACAATGTATTGTTTTATACTAATATAATCATTGTGAATGATTTTTGAACTGTGGATGAAATTGAGGTTTATGTATACAAAGTTTTGATATTATTTTTATCATTGCAGCTGTTGCAATTCATTAAATTATAATATGCTATAGATTCAATAAGCTTAGTCAGTGCTTTCTGTAAAGTTTAAAAAGCTTAATTAAACTTATCTTTCCAAATGTTGAAACAGCTGTGTAGAAACGGTTATTGCCAGAACCATCTGGCTGCCACAGAAAGAATATTATTAGTCCCCACGGACACCGTCCGGGGGGACTTATAGGTTTGGTCATGTCCGTGCGTGTGTGCGTCCGTCCGTCCGTTCACGCAGATATCTCAGAGATGCCTGAAGCAATTTCATTCAAACTTGGTACAAGGATTACTTCATATGTCATACAGATGCACGTCGATTTGTTTTGTGATACGATCCAATATGGCTGCCAGGCGGCCATTTTATTACGATTTTTTCATGTACAGAGCCATAATTCAGGCATGTTTCAACTGATTTTATTCAAAGTTGGTACAAGGACATTGACCAATGTCATAGATATGCACGTCAATTCTTTTTGTGATACGATCCAATATGGCCGCCGTGCGGCCATTTTGTTACGATTTTTTCATGTACAGAGCCATAACTCAGGCATATCTCAACCGATTTTATTCAAAATTGGTACAAGGACATTGACATATGTCATACATATGCACGTCAATTTGTTTTGTGATACGATCCAATATGGCCGCCAGGCGGCCATTTTATTACGATTTTTTCATGTACAGAGCCATTACTCAGGCATGTTTCTACAGATTTTATTCAAAGTTGGTAGAAGGACATTGACCAATGTCATAGCTATGCACATCAATCTGTTTTGTGATATGATCCAATATGGCCGCCGTGCGGCTATTTTGTTACGATTTTTTCATGTACAGAGCCATAACTCAGGCATATCTCAACCAATTTTATTCAAACTTGGTACAAGGACATCGACCAATGTCATACATATGCACATTGACTTGTTTTGTGATACGATCCAATATGGCCGCCGTGTGGCCAGTTTATTACGTTTTTTCATGTCCAAACCATAACTCAGACATGTATCAAGCAAATTTATTCAAAGTTGGTACAAGCAGATTGACCAATGTCATACATATGCATGTTAATTTGTTTTGTGATACGATCCAATATGGCTGCTGTGCGGCCATTTTGTTATGAATTTTTCATGTACAAAGCCATAACTCAGGCATATTATAACCGATTTTAATCAAAGTTGGTACAAGGACATTGACCTGTGTCATACATATGCACATTGATTTGTTTGTGATTCGATCCAATATGGCCACCATGTGGCCATTTTATTACGATTTTTTCATGTCCTGAACTACAACTCAGACATGTATCAAGCGAATTTATTCAATATTTTTATCACAGACCTAATGAAGAGGACTCTATCCTCTCTGAGGACCTGTAATCAAAGCACCCATTAACAAGTTGGGACTGTGTCATCAACGATGACTTGTTATATGATGTAAAATTAGGACAGAATGGAATAGGAGCGTTGCATCAATGTTGAATTTTAATAATTTACAAGTACACTGTATGAACTGCTGAGCAAACAAATTGATGTGACTGTCATGGTACACTGACACAGAGGATTGGAAAAAAGAAAAGCAAAATCCAACAGCATTTACTGAAGAAAGACTGCCTCACAGCTTACATCATGTTCTCCAATACCTGATGATGTCAACACAAGATGTACCCAAGTGCATTATACATGCATAGATACGGCAAGCGATTCCCCAGACACAGAGCACGCTGACAAGCGATCATTTTCCCTTTTATCATTCGCAACAGGGATTACCTGTTTCATTCTTCAGCCATTGCTATGCTACAGGAGCCTTTAATGAAATGTCGCTGGCAGTTCACAGATACTTGTCAAAATTACAGAATATTGGATGTATCAATGGCTACTGAAAGCTGAGTGGACGGTTGGCACGGCCTTGTGCTTTAAGAGAAGGAAGAGAATCCAGGCTGGGAAACTTCAAAGAAGAATCCTTCTGTTCCTGTATAATTTGCTGTTATATTTTCATCCCCTGATGATACAGAGTTAATAAAGGAAAATATATGCAACATATCAGTTGTAAAGTGGGATGCTAGAATTACCTAAATTATGAATAATAAAATGCAATAATTGAATGAAGCTGCAAAATTTCAAATGTTCCTGTTCCTACTTCAAATCTGGCACAAAGGTTCATGAAAAAGGAAGAGATACATATACAAGTATGAAATTCAATGTTGAGATGCTAATGTAGGTATACTTGTCAATTTATCACAAGGTGCTCTAGTCGTCTCACAATTATAGCAAATCTCTGCAGCAAAACTTTCAAACAACATTTCACTGTGACAATTCTCTGTGGCATGAATTTAAAACAATGTTTCACCATGGCAATTCTCTTTCCAACTGATTGAGCTGTGCCATTGAATTGGTATGAAGCCATGTGTTGCATATATCTCATATACACTCCATATGGCAGCGGGCACTTCAAGAGAATCTACCAGATGGCAATTTATTTATTTGCCAGGTACCATATGTTTTTGTATATTTAACTTTCCATTGAAAATTACCTTTCACCATTTTCTAAAAGTAATTTTTATGATGTAAAGATGATTGTGATATGGTTTAGAGTGTTTTCTAGTACACACAGTACTTGTCAAAAAGAAAACAATTTATACAATTGTTACATATGTCACTGGTTTTACCCAGATGTTGAACAGCTGAGATAAATTAATTGCTACCAGCATATGATATGACTACATGTGGAACTTCATCCTTCTCCATGGATTTCATTTCAGGATAAACAACAAAATTAGGATTTTCCTCACATTAAAGGAATATTTTTGTTGTCTGTAATATGATTTTATAGATCTGTTTGTCTGTAAATCTACTATTTGGTTCCATATTGTTCATGAATGTCTCCAATTTTTGTTGAATTGAATCGTTAAATCAAAGAAAGAAAACTGAAATACAGGCTTGTTCCCACCAATAGTGTAGAAAATGTAGTTATACTCACTTTCTGTGTGAACTATACAGACATGCAACGTAATCATGTAAACTACAACAATATTCTATCTCAATGTATTAAGAAGAAGGTAGCCAAAAGAAGAATTGGTTGAAATAATGATAAAATGATAAATGTGATTGAAAATGATAACTGTGCAGATTGAAAATCCATTTTCAATACTCCATGAAAACCAACTTCCATGATATTTTGCAAATTCCTCAGTTATGCCAGACTGCTTTTGTGTTTTTCATATTTTGTCAATAATTTGATATCAAAGGGATGAAGATACTACAAAACTAACGTGTGAATTATATTACAAGTTCAAATTGCATTGATATGGTCTAAAATGGCAGTCAATTCCTGCTTTTATCACATGAACTGGCCCGAATTCCCACCTCTGTGACGTAGAACAGGACGGATAAGAAATCCGAATTACCCCTGTTGTACGTCATCAACCGGAACGTTTTTCTTTCATGGTACCGTTCATACATGCAGGCGTCGCGACACGAACATATTTCTTGTGATCGATGCCGTGCTAGCTCGCACGTTATTTTTACAAAAAGGTGACCCGATAAATCCAGACATGGAAACATAGAAGGCATATTTGTCCAACGAAATTTCAAGTCGCTAAAACAGTAGCTTTTCCCGAGAATCGAATGGAGATACCGACGATCGTTATTTTAATCTTAATGGCTCAGTAACGTCTCGGCTCCAGTCGAGTCGTGTGGACGTCGTACCTGGCGACCCCGGTTGGCGATAAAACCGAAACCTACACCTCAAACTGAATAAATGAGTATAGTATAATCATCGGGAAAGCGACATAGGAGGCACAAGCCTAAAGTCATTCGACTAACAACGATCAATTGCCTTAATCACACAAAAACTCCGTAAAGTCTCGCTCGGAATCAAACTTGCAGCGCGGCATAATGTAGCGAAGACATAAGCTGTCGAGCTGTGTGTGCAGCGCTGTGGAATCCCATGTACTTCGAAAGTTGACTCAGACAACACTCAAAACACAAAACAGGGTTTCCATCAACAAAATCAGGATGTATCCATGGACGAGATATGTGTCAATGCAAACATCAAAGTTCGTAAGACGAAAACATTGATGACCGAGATCGGGATTGACGAGTTGACACCGGCAGCGACCGGTGACCCCGGCCGGTGACGGCAACGTTGTGGGCACAGACATGCAATGAGTGTGTCATCGAACGGAATCTTTCGCGCTCGCAAAGGTCGTAAACTTGTGTGATATTTTGAAAGCCACGGCATCTCTGAGAATGAGAATTACTGTTTCGATCGTGTCGTCTCATTTACTTCATAAATATAATTGTAAATATTCTAAGTAACTCTGAATACTATGATTATCCGTCGCTGGCACGGTGAAAGCTATGTGCGCCGATGGCCAACTTGCCAAACTTGGCATCGGTACAGCGAGAGACAATGATTGACACGTTCACGTGACCGAATCCGTACGTCTGGTTGGTGGAGATACCCTCAAAAGTAGCAAATTTCAGCTTGTTGGGATTTATGAATGAAAGTATCTACAGGGTGACGGGCCACCTTACTCTTTAAATGAAATTAATCCGCTTAGGTAAAACACAAATCGCGACGAAATCATGCAATTTGTTACGATAATTTTGATCCTTCTATGTTAAAAGAAAAATAAGAAGACTGTTCATGTGATAAATATATAATCCCATGGTATTTTTCTCTGTTTGACGTCATCGTATACTCGTGTTTTTCGCGGAGCTGCACAACTTCTCGCCTTCGGCTCGAAGTTGTACGGCTCCGCGAAAAACACTCGTATACGATGACGTCAAACAGAGAAAATACCATGGGATTATATATAAATACAAATCCTATCATCATCAGAATCCGGATCAAATTTTAGTCATTGCAATTTCCACTGACCACCAAGTACTGTCAGAAATAAGAGGAAAAATAATGCAAAAAAGTATTAAGTTTGAGTAACAGTGACTTTAACATTATAATGCAATACTTATCCAAACCATCAAATATGAGCAAAATGAATTCTGTAGTGAATGAATGCCTTACATACAATGAGAGACCTCCAGAGAATTCCGTGCAAGATTGATAGTTACAGAAACAACATCCAGGGGCCTACTCAGTTAGATAGAAGATCCAAATCAGTATCTGAATAGCAGAGATTTGATGAAAAGAATCATATTAGCCGGTAAATGGCAATTATTGGAGTGAATTTGTACCTAATTACACCACTGCTCAGAACGTATATTGTATCTGTTCAGAGGGGAAATGGAATCTGTAACAAAGTGAAGCCCTCCCTTGTGATGGTAGTATTGTTTAATGTATGTTCATGTTTTAACGTTGATGACCTTTTGACATTTATTACTGGTGCTAGGGATATATCAACACTCTTGTTAACCTGCCCCGAGGGTGGACTTTGCATTTTGTGAGATGTTCTATTCATCTCACTATGTGTGTCTCACCACATTCCAAGGGACGTGTCATTTCATTTACAGGGGAATTTCAATCTGAGTCCAAACTAACTGGGTGTTTTTCTATAAACATAATCAATTACGTTACATTTATGCTAGTCTGTTGATCTGGTTATAAACCCTTTGAGTGCCAAAGTCAATTTTTGTCTCCTTTATATGATGTATGTCAGTCAAATTTTGTCAAATTTTTGCAAAAATTTTGATAATTAACTGTAGATAAGGAAATGTGATTTCCATTTGTCAAAAATTATCAAAATAGTTACAGACAAATTCAATAAATTTGGTAGAATGTCACACTAAAAATTTTGTTGGAAAAATTACAGCACTCAAGGGGTTAATGAGGAATTTATCAAATTCAATGCTAGGTGCAGGCGGCATGCAGTCTTTATCATCTTTTCATGGTCAAGTGTGTAGTAGTGGGTGACTTTAATGTGTCAAAATCAATACCACTATTGATTTTCTGTGCAACTTGATAATGAAGAAAAGACCATACACTGGCAGTGTTTCAGTCCGGCTCACTTTTATGTCATGATGGTGTACTATCATGATTGTGGTAATCAAATCCTGCCAGGGTTAAATATATCACATGCAGTCTGAGTTGAGAATCGTTAATGGAAACGTTGTGTTGCCTTGAACCTTAGCTTGAATTTGAAATCCACATTTGTTGTAATCTGTATGGTACAATGATGTACTGAAAAGATCACTTATAGTAAGCAGTAGAGCATAGCTAAGAAAGATGAAGACGTGATTTGTATACTGACATGCCATGTGTACCAACCGTACATGAGTCCCTAGAATATGGTTCTATTTATCTCTTCCATGTAATATTTTTGAACATGAGATGGAGATGTAGAATATGAACTTTGCTGACAAAGCTGAAATAATGGTAGTTTTGTGTTAATTAATAAAAACATTCAAACTCTGAGAAAATATGTGGCTTGCGATGTTCGGTGCAAGCCTATGCCTCTTGAATGTGATGTCAGTAATATTTCATTTCGATTATTAAGTAGTTTTATTTTTTTACACAAAGTTAAAATATCAACTCTCTGAAATGCCAGTGCGGCTTTCATGATTGCCCACGCAATGTATCAATTATATTATAACAGCATATTAATATAACAGTACATGTATATGGATGATTGAAATGTGAAAGTAACATATATTGCTATATTCAAGATACCACAGATTAAACCCATTGAAGTGGCTCTGAACATCAATGAATTTCACGAATATAAAATGCTGAATGAATTTGAGGAGGAGGTTTTAATACTGGGGAGAGAATCATAGATACTGAAATTAATAATGTAAGTAATATTAGAGTAAAAGGGTGTCCATTTATGTCACAATGATGTTTAAAAATGCTTATTGATGGTATTATCATCAGCGGCAACAAGTGTACAGTTTTACACATAAACATATGGCAAATTTGCCAAACATCAGTCAAATGCAAATATACCCAAGCTTCCAGCTGTAGAAAAATAACTTTTGAAACAGTTCACATCAGAATTTCAAAATACTGTTATAATATAATTATTGCTTATGCGTTTATGTCATGTACTGATCAAAATCACATGGCATACCCATTGCTGTAGATCGGTTTGTTGCTTTAGACAAAACGGAAAGTTTGATTGCTCAGGTAGTCGGCAGTCGATAGATTCTTAACACTCTCTTGGTGAGAAGTACTTCCTGAAAAGGTTTCAAAGTGTCCAACTGATTAACTCTTGACATGCTCTACATATTATAGTTATGTAGGTCTGTATTTCTTGCTGGCAACTGGTGCTGACATTCTATACCAGGTAGCTCATCAACACATTCTTATGCAGCCGTATATTCAAATTCCTATTGTGAAACTAATGTTTTTGCATGTTTATAACACTTTTAGAAATATTTTAAAATTAATACTGTTGTAATATTATTGCTGCAATGATGTTTACAATAGATTACAGATCCATTTTTACTGGTTTTATATAAGCTGTCCGTTTTTTAGCTACTATAGACTATAGTCTATAGAAGCTATTGGGATGGGTATCCGTCCGGCGTCAGTCTGTATGTACGTATTTATGTATGTATGTATGTATATCCGTTTGTGAGGCGTCCGTCCACTCAAATATCTTGAGAACTGCAGTACTTACTGATTTGATATTTGTTGTGAAGATGCAAAATATGATTATGAGAAACTGTTTTGTTTAATTTTTTGATATTGTTGAAAATATGCAAATTAGCACCCTAAAAGGCGTTTTTGGTAAAAAATCTTCTTATTCATAAGACGCAGTCATTGTGCTGCAGTTGAATGTTATTGATATTTTATAGTAGGTGTAGCCGTGTTGATCTTCAAACCTATGTATACTTGGGGTTTGGTAGCACAGTGAGATCAACTAAAACTTAGTTGATCTCACTGTGCTACCAAACCCAAGTATACATTGATATTTTAGAAGATTTTCATTACTCTTAAATCTAAAACTCAAATGAACCAAATAATGTCATCATTTGTTCTCTAACTCTCACACTAGGATATTTGCATTGTGAAACTGTCTGTTGGTTCTCCTGAAATAAATAATGTTGCATGGCCTTGCTAAAGTAGACCTTTCAAAAACTAAGTATG
This sequence comes from Ptychodera flava, assembly GCF_041260155.1. Lineage (NCBI taxonomy): Eukaryota > Metazoa > Hemichordata > Enteropneusta > Ptychoderidae > Ptychodera > Ptychodera flava. Next base: position 30,503,211 of record NC_091945.1, read on the forward strand.
TCGTTTCCATTGTGGTCAAACCCAGGTGTTTTTCCTTGCCTGAACAGTCTGTCACTTGGTTTGAAGCCTACATATTCAAAGCCTCTTTTTTAATCCACTTTCCAGCAGCAGTGTAGGAAAGCTTTCCTGGAAATGGAATGAGAAAAATAAGATCAAGCTCAAGGAAAATACAAGTAGGCTAGGCAATTTCATGAACAGATTAGTGTGTCTCCGTGTGGCACGTGACGGCATTCCAGTATGATGATGGCTTTTCACGATGAACATATCTGTCAACATACAACATATCTCACTGACTTTAATGTTTTCAGTTAGCTGTAATGGTTGTAACATGCTTGTACTGCATTTATTCCTTGACCTCTGCTTGTCATAGTTTTCATAACACACGTATCTGGATCATTTGAACTCACAAAATGCCATAGATTCACTGCATAGGGGCACTGTGACCTTGATCAGCTTGTGCAATTTCCTATCGCTGTAGGCTTGACTTTGAAGAAGGCTATGCCTGCATACTGTATGATTGATTTCCAGATAAAATCAGGACGTGTAATAGAGATTTTCAAACCCACTGGAAAGTTGATTTGATCATGTTGTATCACTCATATCATTAATTGAACTCTTCATGTCTGATTACAATGTGATACCTACATCAGCACACAGACTTGCAAGTATACCAAATTGTGTCAAAACATCTTTCGACATTTGTTATGAGAATGGTAGGTGTGAAAATTTAGTTTTAAACGACTTCCAAGATGCCAATTAAGTTTCTTTTGAAGAAAATGAAGTTTCAAATGTCAAGTAAGGTACCGTTCTCAAATTGCCACAGAGGCAGTATCCGTATGAATTTCTGCTTTAGTAAAGGAGTGAAAAGGCTTTGTTCAAATTATACTTTTAATACCCACATACACTGTATATATCAAGAACTTGAAGTGGAACTTACAAGTCTCTTAAAAAATTCCAAGTAGCATTTACAAAGAATTAAAAATCAGCTTAGGAGTGTGAGCTTTGACGATTAAACCAGTCTGGTTTATGCTTAAAACACTACCAAACTTATTCATATGAACTACATGTACATTGTAGTACAGCTGTGTTACACTTTTCAGGCAAGACGTGGACATATATAGGATCTGCTGGGAAACCATATATATATACACATTTATAAATTTTCTAACTTTCAAACATTTACAGTGATCAAGAGACAAAATACTTTATTCAGGTTGACAAAATGTAGTTGACTTAATGCTGTTATTTGCTTAGCAAGCACAGCTAAAGTACAATAATAAAATAAACTCATAATCAGGATGTGACAAGGAAGATGGGATTTCCACTGCAGAATTGGTATTATAAACATATGAAAATTTGCACTGTAAGTCTGTGAGTACAGCACCTCTTGTGCCATATCATTGATACTCAACTTCCCATATGTCAATTCATTTTGAGCTAGCTATTATTTACTAACTGTAACAGAATTTAAGGCAATGTTTGTATACTTTATTGTCTCCTACAGAAATGAATCATGAAATTATTATTTCCTTCATTCTGAATGATAAATATGCCTTAATATAATTGACTTTTGTTTTATTGTTCATTGGCCAGGCTCGACTAGCAAACAGCTGTATTTTCTGGCTCCACATTACCACTGAAATGTAAATTTTGTATTTGCCTGTTATGACTTGTGAAGTGTACTACTATTACTTTCATGGTAATAAACCAAATCAATTATTGGGAAAACATTTAACCCTTTGAGCGCCAAAGTCAATTTTTGTCACCTTTATATAATATATCCCTGTCAATAAATTTTTTTGAGATTTTTGCTAAAATTTTGATAAAAAAGTGTAGCCAATGAAATGTAATATACATTTGGTCAAAAAAATTTCAGAAAAATTCATAAAAGTTAGTAAAATGTTGCACTAAAATTTTGCTGGGAAAAATTACAGTACTCAAAGGGTTCATTGTGAGTCTGCACAGAATGTAAATCTGAGTTGACAAGTAACATCAAGGACTATAAGGTATTAAAGGTGATGATTTTGGTATGCATGGACTATTAATTATTCCTTGAGAAAGATAATTGGTTGAGGTACAGCTAGTGTTCACCTTTGGTATGCATAGAGAGTTGCCAGTAGTGGTGCCCATCAATACTTTCATTTTGCCCTCAAAAAATTTTTCACTGGAGTCAGTAAGTGTAGAAAAGTCACTGACAATATCAGTGTGGGAGGAATTCGGTATCATAGCTGAGTGAGCAACTTGTACATGGTGTCATTGACCATAACATATAACCTACTGATGTGATTTGTGCTCTAAGATTACATAGGGTTCAATAGTTTAGTGCAGATGCATATCAACCATTACAGACATGTCTTGTTAGTGACATTGGAATTTTCCTGTCATTTCCTGTCGTTACTTTTGTTTGACTTTTGAGCTTCTCAGACAAAAAATGGAATTCTTTGCATTATTTTCCTACAAAAGGCACCGTATGTGCCAGACAAACTCTCAATAAATGTCTGAAATGTGAAACATTTGGTAAGAAATTTTCAACACTTGCCATCATATGTCAGCCAGCAGAAACTGAATTGCATTAATTGCCATTCAAAATTGGTAACCAGCTTTATTTCGACTTAATTTTCAACAGTTATTCAATTCACATAATAGATGGTTGAATAGCTGAAATAGAAATGTAAATTATTCATGTGAAATGTCCAGTACGTGTCAAAAACAGTTATGCAAATAAATTTCACAGTATGTGTGCATCCAGAAAATTTGTCAGGGCTTCTGATTTTTAAATGCAGGGTACTAAGATCTTATAGTCAATGTTTCAAATTTTCTTTTTAAATCTGGTCCATTATGCTGAGGTTCTCATGGAGTGAAAACTGTATGATAATATTGTTGTGAATATACCAGTAATGTAAACTTGAAACACATGCCAAAGGAATGATTTGAAAAGTGTCATGTCTACCGTAAGACAGTAGCTGTCCTCGGGGTTGTTAAGCTTTGCATCATCTGCCGTGGCCCTGGCTTCTGAAAGGAAGCTTTCCATGTCAATTACTTTGTGCGAAAGAGACGGTAGTCAATCAATCCATCAAATGAAGTGTATTGCTAATGCCACTTGTATCAGTAAACTGATATCTGCCTCTAATCCTCACATCGCTTGAAACTGAGCCCGCTCAACAACAGTTTGTGGGATGTGCACATTACAATATATCCCCTTCCTACCTTAGCTAAGACGCTATGGTATTGGAATCTTATTATTGGCTGTAAATCCTGCTACTGCTCATATCCCAATAATGAGAAACGTCAAGAATATAAAATGTGAGCAGTCAGAAGATGTAAATTTCACATGTACCAACAGCTGACGGCTAGGCATTTGGATTTATGGTATAAATCTGAAGGGACTAACATAAAAAGAAACCTACATTGTGTCTGACTTTGGCATGATCATGTGTAATACAAAAATTTTGCTGTTCTTATTTAGTATCCCAAAAATGATTATTGCATTGACTCATTTATACAGGTAAATCAGTTACACTGTGAAAAAAAAAAAGAGTTTTCTGATAGTTCCATACTCTGTATGTAGATTATCAAGGTATAGCTGAAGCAGATGTGTCCTTTTCTGCGATATACAGTGATAGTTCACTGGGATTGTATTTCACCTGAGTTTCTCTGAAATGCTTCAAGAAATAAAGCCAAGAGTAAATATCATGTCATATCAGTCAACATTCACAGAGATCCGTCATGTAATCATTGACTTTTGGTATTTGGAATAATGTGAAACCTCCAATATTCAGTGGGCACACAGCTCACAATTGCCATGCAGTATAATACACCCACCATTATCAGCTACTGCCTTGGGTTTCAAATGAATTCAAATCTGTGTTCTGCATTCGTACATTACGTGAATGCGTCAGTTCAGTGACATTGCATCCTTCTCTTCGAGTCAAGACACTCTGGATGTGTGAGACATTCATTCATTCTTCTTTATGTGGACATGGTTGAAATATTTAGGAGGACTAACAAAAACATTGTCAGATTTTGATAGTGCAGATACACATTCAGAATTGAAATTTAATTATTGTTCTAGTGTTTATGCTTTGACATGAAGTTCAATAGAGCTAGTTGATACTGATTTCAGGTTTGTAATGTGGTTGATATCATCAGTGAATAACATGTCAGGTGGCATATTGTGGTATATAGACTGGACGGTTTTACTTTTCAATATGAGCCCTTGGCAGCTTATACCGTAATTTCTAATTGTTTATCAAATCTTGTTAAGGAAATAAAAGATTAACAAAGAGAAATGTCAAAAATAAAATTAATACCTTTAGGAGAGGACTGTGATGTGTCAATCCAATATTATATTACAAAGTTGTCAACAACAGGGCAAGAAGGCAACTGAATGTAAAATAATCATTATAGTTAGAACAAAGTATGGTAAATGTTCTTTTATAAAAAAAGAATCAGTTTCTATGCTTTTTTTGCACTGACCTTTTAATTTGCACATTCTGCTATGTGAAAAAGAAACTTTCTTTTATGAAGCAGCATTCATATGTACATACTTCCCCAACAGTCCTCAATCAACACAAGTGCAAGGTATTTATAAAAAAAACAATCAGTGTTGTGCTGCATGATAACTGACGTGACCAATATATATGAAAGGCCATACATAATAAAACAGCAAATCGTGCCTCAAATTGTTGTGCTGCTATAATCATGAACTTTAGACCAATGGCAGAATAGCCCAAAGTTTCATAAGGGGCCATGGATAATTACAACACGTGCACGGTAAACGCAACTTCTGTGTTTAGGGGAGAGGGTGTTTGGCTGTATTTTGATTACCGTGCGCAAAAATTGCACTACAAGTTTTTCTATTGCATTGCAACATCTCGCTACACGTTTTTCAGTATCGCAAAATATCGTGCTACATATCGTTTGGCGTGTACCAGGCCAGTACGGCACCGGCGCTACTCCAGCATTCTTTTGACATACATGTGAATCAGTGCACAAGTAAAATAACGTAACAATCATTTTTGATACTGTAACACTGTTTCATTTCATTCTATCGGTTGCGCCATTGTTGAGTTGGCACTGAACAGAGATTGTTTTTAGAGAGGACATGCAGGGGGTGGGGGCAGTCGATAACGTATACGTGATTTCATAGCCAGGTAATCACCGATTGTTGGATGCAGATACAGAATGAGGTTTGGTTGGATTTTCACACTTCCGTACTTTCGTTTAGGGGAGGGGGAGGGGGGTGAGGGCAAACGCACTTAGTTATGTTTACCGTGCGCATCATTTAATTATCCACATCCCCTAAAGAGGGTGAGTATGTTTATGCAATGTTAATCATCCTGCAATGCAAAATGACAGGTATAAATATAGGGTAGTTTAGTGAAAGACAGAATTATTTAGAACAGGCAACAAAGGTGAAAGGTGATTGAAGTTTACACTTGACATCAACGAAGTAATTGAAAATACAGTTTGTAGCTGCAACCAAAAGGTAATTAAAATAAATACCAATATGTCAAATAAGAGAATCATGCAAGAAATGTGTGGAAAAGGTGCAAGGTTGTATGCACCTTGAAATTGAAAGCCAGAGACTTTTGTTCAAACTTTCTTGTAAGAAAATTTTTAACTTTTTCCTGTCAAACAAAAATCAGGGGTTACCATACAAAATATGGTAATATAGACACAAATTACCAAATCATCATTTAAATGGTTGGTTTTGGTAAAAAATGGAAGATCACAGACACACCACCTATTTTCACCAAGTTTAAAATGAATAAAGTGATAGAATAATAAAAATGTTATTTTCTGTGTAGTCCTGTGAATTTGGTTGTACATATTAATTACATTTATGATTAGACAGTACATAGCATGAAACTGAGACTAGCAACTTGAACCATTGTGGGATTTTGTTTCTCCATTTTTACATAGCTTAGTGTGTATGTTGTATGCAAATATTTAATTATTTTCCAAATGGTCAAAATAAGCTCCATAAAATATACACCATTTTCCACAAATGGAAACACTGCATACTCACATCTCTGTTCAAGCCTTTCACATTCATGTGAACACTTTGTCAACAACTACTGATAGCATGTTATTAGCTGGAAGTTTTCATCAACAATTACTGCTTCAAATAGACACTATAATATTATAAAGTATCTCTGAACACACAGGAGCAAATACTAGTTCACCAAACATCACATACATGTTTTGTTTGAGTTGTAATCTCCTTTTAGAAACTGCTAAAGGTGATCATCCTTCCTTCACATCTTGTATTTGGCATATTCTTTGTCGTCGTCATCTTTTCAAATATTAAATTATATCTTATAAAATATCCTACTGAGAAATACTGCTTCTTCACTTTTTCATTTTTTACACTGGTACATATCACAACATCATCCTATTTGCATGCTCTGTATCAGTTGCAACTGTGGGCTACAGTCATCAAGTCCATCTATTAAGATGCTAAAGTCATCTTGGTCTAGTAATGACTTGTGCTATGATGTGTTCCAGATGGCTACTTAGTAACAGTTTACTGTTAAAATGTCTCTGACATTGTTACTCCCCATCTTTTCAGTGAATGCAAGACTAAATGAAGCATCAGTGTTAGTTGGTCTTTGTTCAGGATCACCGCAGACAATGTGTGAAAAAGTTGGTTCTCAGCTATCAGCTTTAAGAGCTCTCAACAGTGTATAAAAAATGTCTCTGTTGACATGAAATCTTGTACTCTACCACCCATTCTGTTCAAAAGGTGTATGTATTGATATGCGTATTATTATGCATTCTGAATCTGTGCATTTTTCAACAGTGAAAAGGACTTTTCCTTACGGAAAATATTGCTAAGAAAGAATGGATATTTACAATATACCTTAGTTTGCAGTCTAAGACTGAGAACTAAATGTATTGTCAGCATTTCAACAAGCCATCTACGTTTATTTGTTTGTTCTTCATGAACATAATTTTGCTTTCACTCAGTGATTATACAGTGTTGCTAAATGAAATAGTGTTTCTAAAGTACATAAAGTGTTGCTAAATGAAATAGTGTTTCTAAAGTACATAAAGTATTCCTAAATGAGATACAGTGTATCAACTGAAAGCATCAGACTGGTCACTTAAAATATAGCAGTCCATCTTGTAGCAATTAAAAACCATTTTTGTCCTATAGTTTCAATTCTTCAGTAGAGTCTCTCAGTGGCCTGTTCATATGAATATCATTTTGTACAATTACATCAAGGCACAGACATGGCTTTACAGATAGTTTTCTTTTATTACTTTCTTTCTGAAAGCGTATAAAAGCATTTTATGAAATTTGAATGGTTACAACATCCTTGGTGTCAGAATATTAATTTCTTGAAAGAAGGTTGAAAAGTTGCCATGTGACTGCTGTACAATTTGCTCAGAATTTACTGCCAGAGAAGGCAAACGGAAGTTACATTGCGATGGTGGTCACAGCCGATGCCCTGAAATGTTATTACTCCTAATAACATAAAAACATCGCTGTTGGCAGACAAAACTGACAAGTCTAGATTGCTAGCTGTAAATCTAAACACAATATCATCAGTAATATAATACATAAATCGCCACATGGCATGTGACTGTTATTGGAAATAAAACATAATCTGTTATAAATCTTATTCCAACAGTATGTTTGGATAGAATTTCAACACAATCAAACAGCAAAAATATATCATCGGCTTTTACACATTATATGAAGCCAATATTAGATATTATTCATGAGAGATATATTTATGCATGTTTCCCTGTTCATGCTGTGAGGAATAGGATTAGACAGAAATCAAATCATTTGATGAAGAGAAACGTTTAGGATACAAAGTTACAAAAAACTTGTTTCCTCACCCTTTGTTTTTAGTTTGGTTTCTTGCAGAATGATAGATCTATTGTTTTTACATTGTAAAATGTACTGACAAATGAACTATAATCAGGGTTCAGCTTCAGAATTCATAATTTTCTTCCTTTCCAAAGCTGGGTGTCCTGAAATTTCATTTTGCCGTATCTCACAAATAAAAAAGAAGTGCCCAGGGAAGCAATTAGATCAGCAGATAATTAGTTGACTGCAAACATTGGACTGCTACATGCCTGTCGGCAATATGTCATACAAAACTCTTCAGTTATTAGATTGTTTGCACGCATGACCTGCAATACAGCAGCAACATATATAATATACCTCTGCATACTTGTGCCTTTGATACAGATCCCGCAGAATATGATGCTGATAGTCAAAATCTGATTTTAATTAACTTGTGATGTTGAGTGACGATTACACTCATCCAGTGATTTGCAATGTATCTGCATTTTTTCAATCAAAATGGCTGACACCATGGAAAACTGTGATAAGTATATTGTCACTGAACAAGGAGGACTTGAGGTAGAATGCACCTCCGAGACAAATATTCAGACTCCAATTTCTAAAACAGTTTCCTGTTCCTTGCTACGTGTGTTAACTGATTTTGAAGCCTGTTGGAATAAATGAAGTTTCAGTATCACTGTCTTGCTTTGTGAAAATGGAAATTTTTTGTGAAAATTTTTCCTCAAAAGTTAACATAGGGAGAGCAGCCATGTTGGATTTTCAAATATTTGTAAATTTTAGATAGTTTCTCTTGTAGCAAAATTTGCATGGTGAACCCTTATTTTAATTCTTAATCATGAAAAAAATGGTTAAATTTGAAAACTTTCAGTAGCGAGGCATGTACTTCACCATGTTGTGGCAGTGATATTCAACTTAAGAAATTTTGAAAAGATATCATTATATATTTCTATTTTGCAGATTCTGTCCTCTGCCTCATCGTGAATTTAAACAAGAATCCCCATTTCCTCTAAATCAGATTTTAAAAAGTCCCAGGGATGTACTCATATGTGTTTTTGCAAATTAGATGACATTTTTATTGTAAATATGTATCGTAAGCATCTACAGGAGATGGATGTGAAATACTGATTCAGAACACAGAGCCCTGATTAAATAGAACTCTGTAGTCAGGGGAAGTAGGCTATTCAGTTCACTCTAAAGTTTAAAAGTCTTTCTAAACAATAGCTCACTCTGGAAAGGTAAACCCGGTTACATGTTGTTACCAAGGAAACCAGTATCTGATCGTCAGGAAGCCCAGTTGACTGTGCTTTTCCAAGAATTGAGGGTGAATCTTCAACAGTTGATGAAGGTCATACAGCTTTCATAACCTATTCACATTATGAATCCTAGATCCTTCACGTCATTTCAAATCCCATTTCACATCTCTTTTACCATAACTTGAACTATCAAACATTAGCAGTAAATTTTTGATGAAGTACACATTTTACTCAGGAAATTTTAATAGTGGGTATAGTATTCTGTTTGATCATCAGACAGAGTTAAGTTTTTGCTGTTTTTAATGAGAAAAGAATAAACATATAAGATGAACGGGTTCATTTATTCCCCTTGAAGTCACATGTTCACCGTAGAAGCATGCTGTCTTTCAAGATATTTATCAATTTTGCAATTTCAGGATTCAAAAGTAGTCCGTATGTTATAGAAAATATGCCAACTAGAAAAGCAGTGTGGATCTCCTGGAATTGAAAGGACCAGATCTAGCAAAGTTTTCCTGAATTCAAACTGCTACATTTCATAGGATTTTAGCCAGAATCGAAGAGATGAAATATTTAATCTTTTGCCAGTGACTGAAATAAAGGGGGAAATTTTTAATTCCAGTACATTTACCAATCTTTTGTACCTGTAAGTTATCAGTACAGGTGAAAAAAAACTAACAGCTAGTTTGCAAAAAGGAGCAGAATTTAGTGATTTTGTTTTGTTCATATCTAATCATGTTTTCCAGATGTTGATGGTAGTCAATTTGGAATAAAGCACTAACCCTCACACCCCCTGACTTTAGTATGATCCCATTGTTTATGATATCCTGGAAGGATCCATAGACAATTAATAGGGAATAGTGTGACAGGATTCAGGCTTTGGTAATCCCCGTAACTCCAAGTACATCATGCAAATTTGAAAGTTTGCATGTTCTTTAAGAAATATCCAGAAATATCATTTTGTAACACAAATAACATTAATTTTGTGAGCACAAACTAAACTTTGGTCTGGGTGTACATTTTTCATTTATGCATGTCAAGTTGTGCATTGCATGCTACGCTTTCCTAATGTCGATTCCTGTTCCATTTGTAAGTTCAAGGGTAGGAATCTTCCAACATCAGATATGTCCTCGTAAAGGTTAACATTCACAATTTTACCACCAGGCATACACTCTTCCCATAGATATCAAATCTTGGTTCTGTCTGACCCTTTGCATAGACTCTCTGTATTTGTAGAGTCATTCAAAAATGGAGATGTCCATGCTATGAATATTATATCAGAGTTCAAATCAGCATTGATATATTGGAGCATTTCACAATGCAGCACACATAATTTTAGTTTTATAGGGCTATGCAAACTACATGTCATGCAAATTAACTCATGCATTAGGTTTCATGACTGCGGGTATGCCTTGACTGCATGAAACAGATGAATGTGTTTTTACTGGGAGCACGTAGAACGCTCTACTTTTTTGCATTATATGCTCACAAGGCAAGATTTACTCAATTTTATGTCAAGGTGGCATCTACTCAATGTTTGTGTCACCTCAACTACAATTGACCACAAGTAAACGTATGATATTCTGTAATAAATAGTGTTAGTGGTCTTCAAACAAGCTTTCTCCAATTATATTTCATGACAAGTGAACACAATGTAGATACATGAATATTCATTTCAAACTTCCTTCCATACCAAGGGGATGTCATCTTTCAGTGTTTCAATCTACTAAAGTACACAGCACTTTCTTATGCTCTCTCCTTCTCCTTTTACTCAATAAATTCATTCATCAAATCTGATAACAGTTTCAAATATCAATGTCGTTTGACTTACTGTCAGTCTTTCAAAATATTTAATATTTACCACAAGTCACCGAGACTGACATTTATGTGTGCCTATTTTCTGTAGCAATCCCTTTTTATATAAAGCATTATATAACCACAAATATATTCGCTTAGAAACTAGAATTTTTTTTGTAATTGCCTGTACCCCTGGTGTGTTTTTCCTAGAATTCTCTCCTTTTTAAACAACAAAATTATACTTTTACTCATTTCCTCCTACTAAAAAACGGAAAAAATGATTAATTCTAAGTGTCATACCTAATTAACCAATTTTTCAACATGTGCAGAGAATGGATTTGCTAAACCAAGTAAGGATGTGTCAGTTTCATATCTTAGAATCTAACCAATCAAAAATTTCTCTCTTTATCTGATTACTAACCGTTCTACAAAATTAATTCTTCTCACTCTTCTTAATTCTAGTTTCTCTGCATCCATCAAGCATTGCTGAAAAATATAGAGTTTCATATTTGATTTGTTTTGTTTCTTTTTGTTTCTATTTGCAACAAATGAGTCAATTTTTATCCTTTGATAAGCTGTTGATTGTGATTTTCAATGTACCCGTCTGATTGGTCAATTTGGAAATACCTTGATCATACAAAGACCCTAACAAGATGTGATTGGCTAATTTGAATTCTTCTTTGACCAATCACATCAAAGCTAAATGGAAGCAGGGAAACATTCTTGAATTATGCTTTCTGTGATTGTTGTGATGTTGACTGGAATTTCATTCCTCTGAAGTTTCAGACTTGCAGTTCTGAAAACATGAATGTGTTCATTAGATTTGTTACAACAGTTAGAATGTTTGAGAATGAAACTTTTGTGCATTTTTTGTCCAATCTCTTGCCACAGAACTTCTAGTTTAATTCTATTAGCTAACTGCATGCTTGTGTTTGAATTATTTTTTGTGAATAGATACAAATTCTTCCCCAGAAAATTCACTTTTCATTTGTTCTAGATGGTTTTTATTACACTATCTTTGTAGAAATACTATATTCATATGTTTCAATTTTTAGATGTTTTTTAACATTTTTCCTACTTTGAAGAAATCTCGTTCAGACCGTCTTTTGACCCTAACACCTCGTAAAGTAAAAATGGAACTTTGATCCAGTTAAAAATCATGATATTTCCAGGAAAAATAAGATTAGCGGATTCACGAACATAAAACTGATGTGCCATGGTAACCCAACTTTTGTTCCATAAACTATATGATATCCATAATTGCTCCAGCCTCTTGTTCATGGACTTGACAATTCATCAACAGGTAATGGTAAAAAGATGACCATTATCTTATTTTTGAGTTGAAAATTCTGAATGATTCGATACATGATTCATACAGTTCCTATGTTTTTTAGCCCATAGACTATGAAGGTTTTAAGTTATTTATGCAGACGTACCTAGACGTGGATATTATGCCTGAAGATCTGTGTCGACACTTATTTCTCTCGTTTGTCAAGAAGACACCTGATGAGACTGTTAAAAATATACCTGGAAAAGAAGGTGAGTGTTTCATTGGTAACAGACTTCCATATCACCTGTGAGTTGTACTGTGGTTTATTTGAAGTATTCTACAATGCATAGCTTTAGTCCTAGATATGAATCTTGAGAATATACAGCCTCATACTCCTTAAGTGTATCTGAAAACTCAAGTTCATATTAATTTATTTATCAAAATCAGCTGTACACTTATAATTTATACACATGATAAAATAATTCTGAGCATAAAAACATTATTTTCTCGGTGGAAAGAAACTTTAATGGATACAGACTTAAAAAACACTAAAAAGTTGGAAAACTTTAAATGTGGGGGAAAAATGCTAAAAAATTAATTCTTGAAAGATTTTGAGCTTTATTACACAAGTCAGGTAATTTTTCATCAGTGGAATTTTGGCCTCAATTTTACATGAAGCCAGTCATCTGCCAGTTGAAAATTGCTACACAGGCGCCTGGCCGTAAGGCCAATATTGACTTCACATATGTCTGTTTCTGAGACGGACTGTCTGCTATGTTTTATTTCACTTTACCCACAGGATCAAGCAATAACACAGAAACTCCGACCACTAAGCCGATGCCTATACTAATCAGTGGCAATACGCCCACTGGTTCACCGAGTCACTCGCGCAGTTCCTCCAAAAAATCAAATGCCTCAAACGGCTCCATCCATTCTGTGCATCAAATTAAACCAACTTCCATTCTGAAAAGTGAGTAGTTCAATGTTACTTCATCATATCATGCAAATATGCAGGTATTTTTTCTGACAGTATTTTAGCGTGCATTCAGAAAGTCGTGTTACCAATAGCAACCATCATTTTTGTTCAGTCAGATATCAAGATATACTCAATGTTGTATAAATGCATGTAAACTGGTTTTTGAAAAAACCACAAATTAATGAACTCAAATGCTGTACATGTAGCACTGACATGCAAGTCCTATTTAAAAAAGATCTGGTAATAATCAAGCATCAAAACATATGAGAGCTAGGTTACAGGGTCGGTGCCTCATCTGTGATTAATGCCAGTCGAGTGAATTTCACTTCATCCGGTCAACAACCCTCAACTCTCATAATGAATTCAAGATGAGGAATTACCGGATTTAGAAAAAAGGAGTAAACAAGTACCGGTACTTCAGCTGTATTAATCAAACTGCAATGGATTTGTTGAGTGGATGTTTTCATGCTATTGTAACTGTACAGGTCACCGAAAGCCTCATTGAAAATCAGTAATACTCACTTTACATAATTAAGCAATCAGAGTAAATTAAATCAGCTTAAAGCAGTCTTTACTGGTAGGAGGAATTATTTCTCTTCAAATGATCAAGGCAACTATGAAGTTGGTTGGTATTTGATTTGTTGAGTTCTACTACCAAATTATAGTTCAAAAATGTTGTAAACTTGTATTATTCAAATCACTGCAAATAAGTACATGATATTATCAATATGTATCCAATTACCAGTTAATATTTTATCTTAAGAATACTTTGTTCTATATTCCAAAACCAGTCTTGCTTTGGTTGGTAGCTTTGTGCAGAAACATTGCAGAGAAAAGGTTGAGCTCATATATGATAGTCTTTTTGACATTTGTCTGTAGAAAACCCCCAAATTACTCCGGCTAAATCTTCCAAAAAGGTGCATAAGCGGAAATCAAGGTCCCTTCCCAGGTCATTCTTCAGGAGAAACAAGGCACTTATAGAACGTGAAGAGACTTCCAGTGAGGAAGAAGAAGCCGCCGAGCCAGTGGAGCCTTCGCCAGATGGTCTTCACCCAGATGTAGCCAATCAGGTTGTTTATATGAAAGATATTGTCTGTTACCTGTCCCTGTTGGAAGGGGGAAAGCCAGAAGATAAACTAGAGTGTAAGTAATCTTGTTTGCTTTGAATGCATATCAGTATGTATTGGTATAGTGTAAGCACAGCTTGTGTGCTTGGCTCTCTGGTCCCTTTTATGGTGGGTGTTGTATGGTTGATTGACTGTACTTGTGGTGTGCGGTGGGCTTGAGAGGGTTTTAGAGTTCTAGAACAGATACCTTTGGATTTAAAGGTATGGAAATCGATCCCAGGGCCTAGGAGTGGCACATGTAAAACACTGTGTATCTTTGCGTCAGAGGCGGAATAAACTATGAGTGTATCTATTTATCCAGGAAATCTTAATCCCGACTGCTATGTTTGTACGCACGTAGAGCCAGTCGACGTTAGGGACACAAAAAACAGCACGAGGAACAAACAGGCAGTGGTTTTGAACAAAATCAATGTACCCGGTACTTCACCGATGTCTATAACTCCATACATGAAAATATTCGTAGCTTGACGCACTTTGAACATAGCTCGTAACAAGGGACAGGGGAAAGCTCATGGAACTACGTGTACAACTATAACAGCCACTAATGTAGTTGGTGCACAGTGAAGATTTTTCCGATCAACAACTTTGACGGATGGTGGACTGACCTTTCCTACCGCAATTGTTATCTCCCTCGAGTCAACACAAAGTTTTCGTATGGACTGTTGATGCGGTGTTTACAGTTGTTCCGTGGGGGTAAATCCTAGTCGTATTTACGACTGCTGCGTAAATAGTCACTGAATAAACTTTGCACGCATTTACGAGCACTGGATATCTTTCCCGTTTTTAATCGAAAACCATCCGTATACGCGTATGACGGTGACAAAAACAACACGTACTTTGTTACTGAATAACTTTGACCCCCCAAAAAATTTCCCCCAATTGCCGAACGGTGATCATAGAGAACTCTGCAGGTTTCTGGACTAAACGACCACAAACCGACCGGATCTCAGTCAACTATACCGGGCTTGACGGCTACTCTATCAGCGTCAACTCAACCTTTCACTCTAGACAACTTTACCCCACAAACTGAGAATATACTAAATTTACCTTGAAAAAAATCAAACTGTGTATCGTATTGAAAAAATCTTACCGAGGCCACGGAGCAAATTAAAAAACCAACAAACCCTGACAGAAACAGTGGAATGATCATTAGTGTGCAAGGTCGCTGTATTATATGTCAGGGTAAAAAAATTCTAGCTTTGAAATTTCTGGACGGTACAAAAGGCGGGGCAGACAAGATTACGACCAATGTGTTACCGCCGATGGTACATAACGTACTGTTGATAGCAGGTAGTTCGGTGTCTAGTGAGAACACGATTCCCAATATACCACGGCCGTTGATTTGAGCTGCCTCCAATTGAAAATTTTCAATACAAAGACATGATATCAATAATTTTGCGAGATTATAAGTACCTACTGTCTTCTCGCCAAATAACTGCGATCAAGATCATTATGATAGAAGCAATTGAGCGCCGAACACCTGCTTGCTGTTCTTATACACAACGTGTAAAAATTGGTTATTCCTGCTGAGAAATACGACAGCAAATATTGCAACGTGAATTTCTTACTATCTTCCTCGCAATGTTTTTACATCTGTGTCTATTTTATCACGGTCACTCGACCATTTCTGACGATTTTTACAAACAAAGAATCAGCTCACACTCATCGTGGGAACACATTGCAAAGACATTCGCAAAATTTTCATCACAGGAAAGATTACCGTAATCCCCGTTTCAAAGATGTAGGAAATGTATAATGGGTTGTTCATCTTGAAAAATTCCGAACTGCAGCCTCTAAATACAAAATGATTTTTCTTCTGAACAACTTCCCGACAACTTTACAATTACACTCCCGTCATCACGTGACGTTTGTAACAGTACATGTGCTGCCGCCAATGGAAAATCAAAAGACTTCAAATCAAAAGTCAAAAAGTATAGAAAAAATATAAATATCCAAGCAATGTAAACAGAGTAATTTTGATAGGGTCAATTTATTGTATATTATAAAAAAATCTCCAGGCCACTCGGAACAGCGTAAGATTATGATCTCACTCTTTCGAATACTACACTCACACGGTAAGATAAATTGGGAACTCAGATCGTTATATACTGCTTCCGCCAAGCGAGTCCGCTTAGCTAAAGACGGTAAAATGACCATAACTATTATTGCTAGTCTCTGTAAATTTTGCCGACAACTCGTTAGTAGTTGTCGAATTTCTTGCGTTCGTCCGAAAACTCAGTGAATCACGTGAGTTTCAAGTCACCTGAGTGCGAACGCAATATCGATATCGGGATAGCAAAATCAGTCAAAGATCATCAAGGAAGAACAAAATATTAATCTGCAAAATAAATGAATCCTAGGTTACTATGAAAGTAAAAAAGGTAATTTTGTGCCCTGGTTGGGAAAGAAAAGTTGATTAAGATTTCAAAAAAAAAGTTAGATAATATTAGAGCAATTTAGTAAAAAACAAGCTCAGAAAAACGTATAGAGAAGAACGACATCACGGCGATCTTCAGACCTTTCATCATATTTCAGTCTGAACGATCAACATTTGATGCTATAATCTATGGCAAGTGTCTCTTTTTGGTCAAATCGGACAGAGATGAATCAATCGCGATTTAGTTAAATCGCCCCGACCCGACAGGAAATAATGCAGTTCATGGGCACATGTATAATCGTGGCATGAACGTATCCAATGGCTTTCCACTGCATGGGCCATTGACTGTGCATCGTCAGCAAACAACGGTTTGGGACGTCACGAGAGCATTGTTTTCGCAGTCTGTGAGCGGTTGAGTGATTTGGGGTAGGCTGCATAGATCGGACTCGAGTTGATTTCGGCCGAAAACAGTTCGAAAAGTAGTTTTTCGTTCTCCGTCCAAATTAGATCCGCATGTTGCCGGTTTTGTCCATGGCAATCAGCAGAGCTGTGGTGGGAGGCCATATAACGCCGGGAACACACGACATCGTACGCAGGGCTAGGCCACAACATACTTCGAATCCAAAAGAGTTCTATCGTAAAATATCGTACTGTAGGTCAACATACACATAAGACACATCACCCATTCATAGGCTCATGGGCTTACAGGTACACAGATCAACAAACAAACAGGGAGAGGCAATCTGCTTGGAACCTTGAAGTAGTCCGTTTGTGTCTGAACTCATCTGAGACTCGTGTTCAGTAACCGTTGGTCAAGTATTTTGCTAAGCAGTAAGAATCGTTTATTCATTGTTGACATCGTAATAGATCCAATATACACAACAAATGTTTGATCGTTTGCACCTTTGCGCGTCCCCTCGTGATTGGCAGCTGTTTGAATGCTTTCATCTATTGTTTGGTGGACGCTTCGAAAACGGCATTGAAGCAGTTTTGGAATCAAAAATCAACTTAAAATGGAAAAAATAAGAGAATTTCACCAACAAGGTGATGCTACAAGTATTCACAAAACGTAATATGTTGGAACAGTGCTTTTATGTACGCCATGGTTGTTGAAAGCTCCATATTTTCGGGAGCATTCGTTGACGCTGTTCCCATGTGCCACTCATGTTGGATTATGAATGCCCAGGGAGATAGGGGGTATTTATAGGCTCCCCCTGCCTTTAACACTTGACACTAACTGTACCCGTAGCCCCTATCTGGTAGGTAGGAAATGTCTGGGTTGTAGTGTCCATTGGGTACGTCTTGATACATGGTGTGAGTGGTCGTCTGAGTGGGTGTTAATGTGGTAGGATTGTTTACTTGATTTTGTGGCTGAGTGTCAACTTATTGTTGATGGGTTGATGGGTTCAATTGGTTGTTAAATTGGGTTGTCTGAGTGGGTGATAGGCAGGATTTATGATTGATTAGGATTCAAGATTGGATTGTATGGCAATGTTGATGGGTTTGATGTTGGGCTGTCTGAGCGGGTTTATACTGCAGAATTGTGATTGATTGGGATATGTGATTAGATTATGTAAGTTGACTCGGTTGAGAATGTATGGGTACCCAATGGATAGATAAATTTGCATGATTGATTGACTCGGTGGTTGTTGAGTGTGTGTCTTAGTGATTTGGTTGGACATTGATCAATGGTGGTATGTATGGTTTAATGGTTTGTGTATAGTTGATTGCCGATGGGTTACCATGTTAATGATTCTGTTGCATGTGCAACCTGATTCTTGTGTATCATGTAACATTTTGTTCAAACAAATTCATTTCATACTCTGCACACATTAGTCCAGATGTAACAGTGTACCTAAATCAATTCTGGCAAACTTTTCACAAATGCAAGACAGTCTATTTCTCACTATTTTCTCAAAAAATTCAGTGTAATACTAGACTAAATGTAAGTTTTGCCAAATGTTTGTTTCTTTAAAATTGTATACAGACATATGAAAAGATTTGGCTTTATATTAGATACTTTAAATGTTATTCTCGGGGCAACATGCAGTGTCTTGGAAGATTCTAGCTTATTGCTAGGCTGAATATCATTGCATTTTCATTTTCGAAGAGCCAATCAGCAATAGCCTTGATTTCAGACTCTCTAAGTTGCTGTAAATAATTAATATGTACATGTACCAATCAGATGTTACCTTCCGAGCCACTGCACATAATTATTTATTTTCCCATTACTTGGAATTTAGCTTATCAGTTGTACCAACTTATCATCCATTTTCTTTCAACAGTCATGTTTCGGCTCTATGATACAGACGGCAACGGCCTCTTAGACAGCTCTGTAAGTATCGTTTTCTGGTTTGATCAATGACACCCTAGAGTGATGCGTTTTTTTCGTGTGTAGTTAGAACTGTCAAGCTGAGGAATTTCAGATGACGTGTGTTTTATCTACAGTTATCACTAGGTTTAACATAAATCAGGTCTCTTTACAAACAGTCTTAAAGCTCCATTAGCTGTAATGTTGATGTCTTTTCTAGTATTTTGCTTCTGTTGGTGAAATACGGTTTCTTGTTATACTCGTTAAATCATGTTAAAATGCAAAGCACTCAACTTATCAAGTCAGACTGTATGTGTGTAGTGTTGACAATAGATTATTCATCCAGACTTCACTGCATTTGACAGCGATAATATGACATATTGTACACCATGCATTGTGTTGACAAGTTTGTGTTTCAACAAACAATCATGGCTATAGTCTCCCTTTAAGGTAGTTCATGCATCAAAAATGAAAGACTTCAACTTTTGCTCAAACTTTCCTCAGGCAAACTTTCAACCATTTTCTTTCAAAATCAAGAAGAGAAATCGAGGGTTACTGTACAAATTTTGGTACTGGAGAAACAATAACCCAATATGTTTTGATATTTGAAATTCAAAATGGCCACATCCCCTTTTTTATCTCTATGGGGAAAATAAAATTCTTGATTTTCACAAAACAAAGCTTGTAAAAATTTTATGCACTTCATAAGCTCAAAATGAACCCCCAATATTGGTAGGCTAAAAGAACATTGTAAAAATAATTGAGCTCCAAATATAAAAGGCCCACAAAATGCTCTAACACACAAATGTTTAGATCACTCTAGTGGTCCCTGGATATGAGATATTCATTGTTGCAGTTGTTTATTATAAATGCATATGTGTACATGATAATTGACAAATACAAGTGTGAAATTGGCATGTTCTAAAAGTTTGACAATCAATGTTTTTTGCCTTTCGGAAGATTGCCCAATCTTTATTATGAGTATGTAAACTAAATAGATAAAGTATTTCACACCTTCCCTAATAATGACAATGAGACACTGGCCTCCATATGTATTAAATTGTATGTTTGTCTTGATTAGAACATTTCTGTTTTGTTTACATTTATTGTCTGCTATGGCTACTTCGAATATAAATAGGGATCACTCCCTCCTGCTATGTGGTCTAACTACCACCAGCTGTCTTTTATCTGGTGCTCAGACTAGTCACAAAAATGGTCAGTCTGAAGTGTATTCCATAAATCACAGATTTTTCCGGCTATATGAACATCTTGATCAAAGTACCATCAGGAATACACTGCATACAAAAATGGGGGAGACCATTTAATGGGCCTTTTAACTGAGAAATACACATGAATTTTGTACTCAAAAAAACAAGTTTAATGATTATTACCAGATCATATGCACCCTATTGATTTATTACCCAAATGAATATTTACTGTATATCAGACTAATAGTAGGTCCAATAAATAGTTATCTTCTTATCTATTAAGGATATCTTCCATATCAAACTAAAATATAAACACACTAAGTTTCCTTCATTCTCCCTTCCCCAAGAAACAGTTATTTTGAATATGGCTTTGCATTAACCAATCATTCTCAGACTTTGGTCTTGCTGAGCTTTAAGGTATACTGTCACCTGTAATCTAAGTATGCCCATATATGCTCAAAGGGGCATTCCTTGGAATTCAAAATGCCCATGTGAGGGCGCTGTTTTTAAAAAGCGGCCACCCGCTTAAAATCTGTGATTGGTTAGATTTTCTCTTTCTGTGGTAACTGTGACAAAATTGGAACAGGTGACAGTATACCTTTAATGCAGGTCTTCATCGTCACATCAAGAAGGTCGCAAATGACATTTGTGTTGATACCTTTTTTTTTTGTCTGAAAATGGCTTAGAATGAGTAGTTACCCATGAGACAAACTCCAAGTAAAATCTTGTGAGTGACAATTATCAAATATTTGTGAGCACTGGTTTCACATTTACCCAATGACGGCCACTGTTACAAATTTAAGTTTTTCTTGGACACCACTGAAAGGGGAAATTTGCAGATGGAACCTTTTTGCACTGACGCGACATCATGTTAATCCATTATGTCTACAAATATGACAGCCAAGGATAATGTTTGCAATGCATGCGGTAGAACCCAACACTCTACTGAATACGTTACAAAATATTCTGTGATTGCCTTCAATATCCTCCCAAGAATGAATGAATTTTTTAGTTTTGAGAAACAAGAATTCACATGTTGTGGCCATCGTGCAAATGAAAAATAGTGATGGGCAGTTTGGGTATATGACGGATTTCCAAACAGGGGACGGAAGTTCAACAGCTATACACACATATGTACTCCATATGGGACAATGTGTTTCATTCACTCTGCTGTGAGCTGAGCATGCATAGTTTGTCATTGATATATGGATCATCAGGAAACGTGCAAAAAACAAAAGTATAATATTACACTTTGTGCTTTTATGAGATTGCAAGGTATTTGTGAAGGGCAAGGATGTGATGAAACATTTCAATATGATCTCTATGAATATGACATTTTAGAAACATAATGGATATGAAAAACTTGCAAAGAACAAATTATATATTATTTTTATCTCATATAACACTGAAACTGATACATTAATTTAATATTCACATTTAGCAGAAGTGCTACAGTCATCTCAGTGTATGGATTCAGTTTCACTCAGAATGTTACAAGTTTTCACCAAAGTTTGCTAGAGTATTATTTTTATGAACCATGGCCTCAGCTTATGGAAGAAAATTAGAATGGGAGCTCTGAAAAAACTTTTGACAGTCCCTTTTCACTCCTGTAGCATTGGTATGGCGATGTGTTTGCCCAGACTGAGCAAAATAAAACTACCAGCCCTGTGTGTTTAACAACTTTCCTGCAAGTGTGGTTATTGTTTTGATTTTATTTTAATTTTAATATCTGGTATGGTACGATATTACTTTCTATTACATGTCATATTTGGTAGGATTCTCCAGTTATTTTTTTTAAGAGACAATATAAAACAATGATATGAAAAGAAATTATTTCCCCACCAATCCCTGATCTTCCAAGAGTTTGTACATCATTTTAAGCTCATCAACGGAGTTAAACTCTCAGACTTTGTGAATGGGTCTGTTACTGAGGGTGCTAGCCTTTGACTCTGCTTGATTTTAACTCTGCCATTTCATCTATCTGTGTACCAGGGTTTTCTATCGACTGCGCGATTGCGCAAATTGCGCATTTCGAGCCTTTTTTTGCCCTTTAAAAGTTACTGACTGCGCAAAAATTGCGCACAAAACACAGCACACAAATACGTCCATATGATGACCCAAGCGCACAGTGTAGTGACCTGTAAATTTGCTGTTATTTCTATTCAAAATATTCCCTCGGAAAAGACAAAATATCGCCTGTCATTCAATTTTGGTGACGTGCATAACGTGGAGTGTACGCATCGCAAAGAAAACACAGTAAAGGACATAGTTGTGCTTCAGTCTCCATGGATACTAGTGCCACTTTATGTTCATGTTTTGATAGGATATGTTATTTAATGTCATTAGTAACCATTAAAAAATACTGCCCCCTCAAATGTCAAGTTTGCCCCCTAATTTTGATGAATGGGGCAGAAATTGCCCCATCAGTGAACATGCAGAGAAAACACTTGTGTACCAACATTAAAAGTGATAATTGCCTTTGGCATTTGGCCATTTCAGAATCCACGAAACACTTTTAAATCACAGGATATATATATATATATATATATATATATATATATATATATATATATATATATATATATATATATATATATATATATATATATATATATATATATATATATATATATATATATATATATATATATATATATTTATATATATAATATATAATATATATATATATATATATATATATATATATATATATATATATATATATATATGCCATTTCAGATCCACGAAACACTCTTAAATCACATAAATATATATATATATATATATATATATATATATATATATATAAAATATTATATATATATATATATATATATATATATATATATATATATATATATATATATATATATATATATTATATATATATATATATATATATATATATATGCCATTTCAGAATCCACGAAACACTCTTAAATCACAGGATATATATATATATATATATATATATATTATATATATATATATATATATATATATATATATATATATATATATATATATATATATATATATATATATATATATATATATATATATATATATATATATATATTGTTTGATATGTCAATCGCAAGTTCTTGTTCCACTCCCCCAGCATGTTGAAACATCTGCTTATTTAGCTTGTCAACACAGTGTCTATATTTGTAAAATGCACTGTTATTGTTTGGATTTGAATTCTAGTCGGAGGGAGAATTCTCTCATCAACAATAACAATGTAGCTTACACATTTACTGTCCATGTAGGATTATGTATCTAACATGCTTTGGGGAGTAGAATAAGAAATTCTAGTTGAAAAAAAAATAGTAATAAAAATCCAAAGTTACCTCTACTGTCTCTTTAAGTTATCAGTTGCATATTATCACCATAAATCTAAAATAAGAAGGTAATTACTGAGAAATATCGTGTCATATCCCACAGCAAACAACTAAACATGAGGTGTCAGACATATCATGTTAATAATGTCTGGATATAAAATGTATAATTACAAGATTGGAGTCACTGACTGCACAACTTTTAACATTATCGAATATGACATACGTGGTAATTTCTGAGACTGAGAAATGTAAGATGATTCTGACAAGGTGTGTCATATTACACAGCCTACGGCTTGTAGTGTGTCCAAAGATGTTGAATATATCATCCTTATCTGATTACGCAGTTCACCATCAGTATCTATTATGAGTTGAAAATAGACTTATACTTCATCCATTCCAGCACAAACCATCCCCCCTGGAGGCAGCCATTCATTCAATCCCTGGCAATTGGAGATGGAAATTTCAGACAGTGATTTATTTCTCAGTGTCAGAATATGCCATCGGAAAAGGTCTCAGTTACTTAATATTTTTTTTCCTTGTGTTCTATTTTTGCATCAGATAACAAAGATGAATCATTATTTCAACCTTTAGAAAATTACCACAGAAGCCAAATATACACTAGATCTAGACACATACCAACTAATGAAGAATTCACTGGAAAATTAATATAAATATCAGCAAACTTCAGTTTAAGAACATGAAATAAAATGAAATGAAATGAAGTTGCTATGGCAACAAGGGAATATATGTCAGTGTAAACTTAGGTCTTGTTTCAACAACTGATATATTTCAACATTTAATATAGATATTAATATTATATTTCATATTCCCCTGTGAAGGCACTTCTGCCGCTCTGTTCATGCATGCAATAAACACATATGTGCAGCTGCATCAAACTCCTGCTTTCAGCAGGTTCAACTGCAGTATGTGGACCGGTATGACATCAGCAATTGATATTGAAACTGAATTTTTTTATTTGACATTGTATTCAACCATCACACCCCTGTAAACAGTATAAAGGTAATACACTCTTTGAAACAGAAAGTTTTGAACTTCTGTGCAAATCTTCCCCAAGGAAACTTCAGACCATTTTCTTTCACAAACAGAAAGGAATTCAGGAGTCACAATGTATGGTTAGGACAAGAGAATCTAATCATCAGTACCTAAAATTTATTTGTATTTGAAATTCAAAATGGCAGCCATATGCTGTATTAACTCTATGGGGAAAATTTAATGTTCTGTTTCCCAAAAATAGGATGGTGAAACTTGATTTGCTCTACAGGTGTGAAAATGAGTCTACACAAACAGTAGACTAGGACAGTGTTAAAGTGCCCCAAATCTACCTCTAAAGCACATTCTCACTGACAGTTAGCCATCCTACTACAAAGAATAGGATCTGCCTAAAGTAGTAAAAGAGTTAATGAATGACCAATTTGTCATCTTATCACAGTTTTTGGTCAGAATTTGTGTAGAATGAGAGGTCAGTTTTATTCTAAGTCATGTTGGATATTGGTGTCTAGATTGGTACCTTATTGGCACAATGATGCCAGTTTTGCCTATAAAATAAAATAATGCTTTGC
Source organism: Ptychodera flava (assembly GCF_041260155.1). Taxonomy (NCBI): domain Eukaryota; kingdom Metazoa; phylum Hemichordata; class Enteropneusta; family Ptychoderidae; genus Ptychodera; species Ptychodera flava. Next base: position 30,528,273 of record NC_091945.1, read on the forward strand.
CCCATTTCCTTGTAAAATTACATTACAGCTACCTCATAGCTATTGATTGACACAGCTCACAATGCAGCAGATCTGGTTTGAGGATGTCATACCAAAGTCTGCTTTCTATAAGAAGCTGATCCCCATTCTCATATTATATCATCCATAATATCCATGTTTTGCATATTTTTTTTTATTTTGGATACTAGGAACTTGACTGCATTGTGAATCAGATGATGCATGTTGCAGAGTATCTAGGATGGGACGTTTCAGAGCTTAGACCAGTAAGATCACGACTATTTTAAATTTTTGTGTTAATTGTGATTTCTGTTCAATGCATCTACCAATTGTAACAAAAGGATTCAGTTTAGAATTTGGTCATTTTTGTAACCCAGCTTTCCTGAAGAAAGCTACATAGACAAGTCCCTTTTAGTGCAACCAAATCAAATTGGTCACAAGTTTAAGTTCAAAAAAATGTTACCTTATAGATCTGTTTATAAGTCAAAATATTGATACTGGAATGATAACTGCTACCTTTTGAATCACTCTTAATAATGTTGCAACCATGTACTTATTTATTCATACTGATAAAAATGTGACAAGATTTCAGGAGTTCCAGGAAGAAATTGACAGTAAATGATATGCTTTATCTGTAGATTCTACAGGACATGATGATAGAGATAGACTATGATTCTGATGGTACTGTCTCCCTTGAAGAATGGATTCGTGGTGGGATGACAACCATACCATTGTTAGTCTTACTAGGGTTAGATACTGTAAGTATTTACTGTTTATGCAGTTCTCTACAAACACAGCAAACCACCAGTTAAGTGGACTATAGGATCTTCAGCTCTGCCTGGTTGATATTAATTTGTAAAAGTACTTATACACTTGATTTGAATTGTCAGGTTCCATGTATATTGAGAGTAATATATCGATAAATGTAGCCATTGTTAGGATTATTATGGTCAAAGGTCAGCCAGTTATCCTTTCAAAGTTACATTTAGAATGGGTTAACACTGAAAAATTGTCATAGATGTGTAAAAATTTGATAAAATACCTGTGGCAAATGCCTTTTATATTTCCTTCATTAATACTTGTGAAAAGAATAAGGAAATACTGAGTAATTTTGCCGCAGACAGAATTTTTTGATGCTAGAAATATATTTATTACTTAGCTGTTTATCTACTAAATGTTGCTACATTTGTTTACTTATCGTTTTCTGTTTACTCCACTGTAGAATGTCAAAGATGATGGCAACCATGTGTGGAGATTGAAACATTTCAACAGACCAGCCTACTGTAATCTTTGTCTAAATATGTTGGTTGGTCTGGGAAAGCAGGGACTTTGTTGTACATGTGAGTATCCAAGCCAAAGCTTAGGGCTAACGTGCAGCGTCTCGGAAGCTTTTGGCCAACTGGATGGCTGAAACTCATTGATTATGAATTATTTCCAAACGGCCAATCAGGTGGACAATAGCTTTAGTTTCAGACTCCTTAAATTGCATTAAATAATGGTAATCTACCAATCAGATATAACTTTTCGAGCAGCTGCACACTGCAAGGGAAACTCAACTAGGAAAGTTGTCACCCAGTGGTTGATGGGATAGCAAGCAAATATGACACTGCTGATTACAATATGCAGTTTATACTCATGCCTCTAGTTTCAAGTTCATTCTGATTGGCCCATGAACAGGTGTATGCTTTAGATCCTTGTAGCATTGTATTCATCAATATTGTGGCCCATTATCATTCAACCATGCACAATGGTTTCCGTGACATCATCAAGAATGATTGCCTTCATAATTTTGAAACAAGTGCAAACTCCGTCATCCAACAAATCACTTCATTATCATTTAGGCCAGACAATGAAGTATTCTCTCATCTTTTCTGTCCTTTTTACAGTTTGTAAATATACAGTTCATGAACGATGTGTACAGAGAGCACCTCCATCTTGTATAAGTACATATGTCAAATCTAAAAGAACTAGTAATGTGAGTATGTAATCTAGACATCTCTTCTCTACTCTATCTCTCCATTTCAATAGTCTTCACAGTTACTTTCAAGCATGAGTCTTAAGATCTTTAAGATCTAGCATAATATGGGTAAACTGATGGCCTTCCTATTGAAATATTCAGTATACGCTGGCTGTATTGTTCCCTGTTTTTCACTTTATGAAGGCTACTGTCCTGTCAAAAGTCAGGTTTTCTGTTAACGCCTGTTGGTAAATTCCTAGCAGTTACAGCATATATGGTAAACCATTTTGGATGTTATAGACAAGTTCAAATACAACTACAGGATAGCTGCCATAGCTCATTGTAAAGTGAAACACAGCTAGAAGACTCTCTTCAAAATTTAAACCAAAAGTTAAACCAAAAGTTACAAGTTACAGTGGATGTACAGGGTCATCGGATTCTCTGAACAGACCAGCAGCTTAGCTTCAAGCAAAGCTACATAGAAATTTAATTTGGCAAACTAACACACATCTGCTATTTCAGTAGAATTCTATGTTGCAAAAATGCTCATCTCCCAAACAACACTGAACATTGCAACCTGGCCTTTGTCATGTCAATGTGCCGACTCAGCCTATTCATCCTCTTTCTATGTACAGAGGTCTTGTCATGCCTTGACAAACAATTGGACTGTTCCAAACTTTAGCAGTTAAAGGGTTGGACTGGTTCTATTTCTGTGGTTATTGAAAACATCTTTTTTTTGTCCTACTTTTGTATTGCAGACTTACGTGTCTAACATTTGTAAACTTATCTTTTTTTGATGAAATACAGCTACCAATTTCATGTAAAAGATATGGCAGGTACACTCCCATGCAGCAGTACAGCTGTACCTCCTGAAGAAGTGTACCACTGAAAATTTTTCTGTGATCACAAGCAATTTTAAAGATGAAGAAAATTTTTTCAGAAAGTTATCTCTGATCACAGAGTAGCACATGTGCAGTTCTTGACTGAATCTTACGTAACTACTTTTTGAGGATGTTTTTGAAATGTGAAATAGTACATTTGTTTGTAATATCTGAGCACCAGTGCTTTCCATTTATATTCACATACATGCAGTCAATGCCAAAAGGGGATCCCGAGACATGGGGTGACGTACCGGTAGGTCAAAGGTCATTTTAATGTCCGCATTTCATTGGTATGTGTGTCCATTTTTGTTCCCTGCCCTTCTTGCATGGTGGTCGTGGTAACTGTTGTTGTTGTTTACATGCACGCTGACAAAATTCCCTGCAGCAAAGAAATAAACCCTCCTCTAAAAAACCCTAGAATTTTTGTAAAGATATGATGTATGTAACTCTAGGTTGCTGTTTCACACGTGGAGCTGTACATATGCTAACGGATAGTGCTTGCATTACAGCGTTGAAGCGGGGCCTATAGTGTTATGGTATGCTGGGTCTGTTTTTAAATGATTTACAATGACGGAATGATGCCTTTATTGCAGATGGTGATTGTTAGAGCATCAACTTCACACAAGTTTGTCTTTTTTTGCAGTATTTAGTTATTGTTACAGCACATGTCAATACACGTATTCTGTATGCATGTAGATTTGCATTCTGCGCTGCCTACTACAACCATTCTACTATGCTAGGGTTGTGCGGCACCAACTTATCTGTGAATAGATTAAAAAATAACAGAAACGATATTTCAAAAACTATGAGTTTAAGTTCCAAGGTGTCTGTAGTGTCAAAGAATTTATTATGATCAGCACCCAGTTTACAAACTTTCATTTTAATTACTTATATTCATCACTTTGAGAAATAGACACTTTCTCACAATTTGTGATACATGTGCAAGAATTTATTTTTTTCCTCCAACTCAATCTGTGAGACAGGATATCTGTGAAATGAAATTCTCATCAATGGATTTTGAAAAATTAATTGTTTGATAAATTGCCAGATATGATTTTCTATTTGTTGCTGATAATTCTTGCCAATAGATTTGAAGAAAAGCATTCTTCAGAATGAGAATGAAGCAATATGAATTATCATGCTTTTTCACACAGTGGCAGAAAGTGTCCATTTCTGGCAATAATTCCTACCTTAGTGGAGCTATTGTACAACTTACTGAAAGAAGTAACTATCAACATCTAAATTATCATGAAAGCCAGAGTACATCTGTTGACTAGAGTTGATACAAAATACAAGTGAAATTTACTGAGACACACAAAGCTTAGCTGTCCATCAGTAATTTTGATTGCAAAGCAAACAAATGAAAATCAGAAAGTTGCATTGTGTACATCAAATAGTGACTGAGCAATGGCCTGTAAACTTCCATATTGGTTCCAAACCAAGCAACTTACATGCAAAACTTTGATGATATTGTGTATGCTACTCATTCAAATTTGTGGGAATGATGAAACTTGCCATGTCTGATAGACACAGGATCAGTGTCTACACTAAATAGAAGGGCACAGTGTTCCACATTTCATTTCTCCCTCAATCATTGCCAGGAGAAAGATTCAAGCAAATAGAGAGAGTAATTAACTAGCTCACAACGTCACTGCTGTGTGTCGGAGTTTGCTATATACCATACACACACCTTGCTTCTGGCAATGAGACACAATCTTGGAAAACACTGCCAGTGTAGTGATGGTAAAATAAAACCAGTGCATGTTCTCCTATCGGTGGACCCCAGATATCTAGTTCAAAACTACCCGCCTGGAATGCATGCTTTTTACATAAGCAAGGCTGTGTAAGCTAAATGAAACCTGATTTGGCACAATCAGCTCGTGTCTGGATATATCAAAGCTATGGTTCAAAGATCTCTAATTGAAAAAAGATTGGAAACAGGGGTATGCATATCATTATCTCCATCAATCAGACGAGATTATACTCTTCCTAATACTGCTCCATCTTCTTTTCATCCGCACTTTTTCATTCTGTGGATGTATACATAATGTACGCCTTGCAGAACAATATTGAAATTCCACAGTTGAGAATGTGTTTCATGTGTACCACTTGCAATTTCACCTTTTAAGGGCAGTTCATTACTGATTGATTTAAGAGAGTAAATAGCGCCCTCAATGGATGAGCTTTGCAATTTCTAATCAAAGAATGCTGGGAAACAATTGATTAGACTCCCCTTGTTTGCAGAGCAGCTTCACATAGCTGACCTTCACTGATGTGCCCTCAGCGATCTTGCCAAGTCAGAACAAAAGCCAACACATGGTGAATATTTCTGACAATGAGACACAATATTGGAAAACACTGACAGTGTAGTGATGGGAAAATAAAACCAGTGCATGTCCTTCTATTGGTGGACCCCAAATATCTAGTTCAAAAATACCCACCAGGCATACGCACTGATCTGGCCTACACTAAGCTTACAATGCTGAGCTAAAGAGAGCCACTCTTCCTAAGTCAATGAAGGGTTGTGAGGGAGTCTAGTATACCCATGGATGTATGAAAATCCAAAGAGTTCTTCAAGTTTTGTAATTATCATGCAAGGGCTTATTTACTTAAATATGTTGAACAAAGCAATGCTAGGAGTTTAGATTGTTTATGCTACTTACAAGACTGCTAGCAAATGCATCACCAAAGAAGCTGCCATGAGATTTTGTTTGATCCTCTTTGGGGTAAAAGAAATTAACATATTGCAATACTAGGTATTGGTTATAGAGGATTTTTATCAGGGTAAGACATCTGGTTGGAGGAGATCTCCAATCAAGGTGTTGATTACTGTGAAATATTTGCATAATTGCATACTAATAAACACCTTAATTGGAGGAGATCTCCAATCAAGGTGTTGATTACTGTGAAATATTTGCATAATTGCATACTAATAAACTTATCACTGAACAGAGTGTAGGCCAAACAAAATATTGAAGCTACTCTCGGCACGATTGAGTTTTCAACCCAAAAATAATATTTTTAATGATTCATGCAGTTAAAGCAACAGTAGGTGTAACTATTGAGGATTTGTTTTCACAGTTTTTGTTTTTATAGAGATTTATTTTCACTGTTTTTGTTCAACCACAGTTTCTTGTTTTACTCCCTGAATCATGTTGAGATACACACTGTTGAGCATGTCAGCCCATCATGTACATTTACAGTGTTGACAAAGTGAATTTAGACTGGACTAAAATTCAAACTTTAACAATAACAGTACACCTAATAATACCTTATATGTCTGTGGAAATGGTGTGTGTACAAACCATAAAATTGTGGATAGTTCAAATTGCTGTGGGGAGTAGAACAAGAACTTGCAGATAACAAAAAACAAAAATATGAAAAATCATCAAAATTTACAGCTGCAGTCCCTTATTAAATGCTTAATTTTTTTACCTTGAATGTGCTGAAAATCTGAATCTTGAATTAATTAATTACAGTTTTTTATCACTGTCTACCCCAATACACCAAAATTTGTTTAATGTACTATACAGAATTTTTTTTTTACACATTTATTATCCCTGGCCTCCTTGAGCTCCAGACTTCACTTCAAGGCATATGCTCTCAGAAGGCTTGGAGACCTTTCTGTTACAAAAGGAATATTGGAAACATTACTAGAACTCCAGATGATCCCTTGTGTTCACATATTCATGCATTCTCATGAGTAAATCAAGAATTTAACCCTTCGAGTGCTGTAATCTTTCCCGCCAACATTTGAGTTCAAATTTTTATCAATTTTTATGAAGTTCTTTGTAATTTTTTGACAGTTTTGCACTGAATGGATATCACTTTTTATTGGCTACAGCTTTTGATCAATATTTCAACTGCATTCAGCGTATCATATTTGTATTTATTATTATTGAGCAATTGTCAGTCTTTACATTCAGAGATAGCTGTAAATCTGCAGTTTTGAGTTGCTATTTTTTATGTTTTCTATTTAATATAGCTGGACATAGTATTACTAAATCTGTATCTGAATCTCAATCTGAACCTTAAAAGTAGTGGAACCCGACCCCTCACATCTTTCTTTGTAGAGGTCCATCTTTCCATAGAAAATAATAATATTGGACCAAACCATAGTGGTATGAGGGGTTAATTTCAGTCCCATTTCAACCTGCCAAGCCAAATGCATTGAAACAGGTCATCACCCATATTTTAACCACATCATTGGTGTTATTTTTTCCAGAAATATGGTTATCCTATCAACATTCTGAACACTATTTCTAGCACCAAATCCCAATCATTATATGCTGCATTCATTAAATTAACCCTTTGTTGCCTTTATAAAATGTACCCTAGTCAAATTTTTTTCAGATTTTTGCCAAAATTTTGATGAAAAACCATAGCCAAGGAAATGTGATGTCCGTTTGGTCCAAAATTATGTAAAAAATTGCAGAAAAATTCATTAAAACTCATAAAATGTTGCGCTTAAATTTTGCTGGGAAAAATTACAGCACTCCAAGGGTTAATGAACATCTGAAGTGATCCTGTGTCAGCGACCTTTGGAAATACTACCAGCTTATTTTTTAAAGTTTATCTACAACATTCAGTTTTCTGTTTCAACTCCTTTAGTCTTTATGAAGGCTTGTAAAGCATTGCCCTTTTACAAAATGAAACTTTCTGTTTCACATCATCAGACAAGAATTTATAGTTTATTTGTAGTCTATTAGTAAACAACAGTATGCAATTTGCTCATCTATCAGTTTTTTTTCAAACTAAAATGGTAGCTGAACAAATCAAGTCTGTCCTCAAGCATTTATTTCATTTACTGTGGAACATGCGTATGATGAACGCAACAAACTTCACAGCTTTAATAAACTGAAGCAAAAATAATATTACTTAGTTTGCTTTTTAAATTTTTTAGTTATATTTTGCCATTAATTCACAGTGTTTCACATGGCAGCTTTGTTACTTTAATTATTAGCAATTCATCCAGATTTTTAAATTACTTTTTATCCCTAAAGAGCTGTTCCCAGGGATCTTCATATTTGTTTTTTTGGTACTGTCTACTGATTGTGTAGACTGAAAGATTCCGTCGCATGCGGGCGCTCTGGCGCACTGCAACCTACGACCCTTTACACCTTGGTAAAGGGTCGTAGGTCGCAGTGGGCTGGAGCGCTCGCACGCTACGGAATCTTTCAGTCTACTGATTGTGGAATTTCAAGTTTGTAATGAAATCTGTGACGCTTACCATGTATTGCAAATATGAAATACACTCTGTGAATTATCAAGTACCAAATAGAATGTGATAATTTTCATCATTTTCTTTGAAAAGTCACAGCAGAGCTATGTTGGCCACTAGGTAGTTTGTCACTTCTGATGATGTGGCAAACACAAAGGTATTCAGCGCCTGCTACCTTGCATTTCTTCTTTCTACATGAGTTTTTGTAATGATTCAGAAGCCGTACATCACAATTATCTTTTCAGAGACACACAGAGAAATGCAATACATCATACCAGCAGAAGACTTTCCGTGGTATATTGTACAAATCTTACAGTTACTCCGTGTCCTGCTCATCCCTTTATTCCCTTGAAACATGGAACCATATTCTATACAATTTTTTTCTGTGCATCATTCATAAATATAAAATGTGTATTATCATCAATCAATTACTGATGTTATCTCTTTTCTGGTAACAGATATTAAATCACCATTGGATTGAAGGTAATTGTACAGGCAAATGCGACAGATGTAAAAAGTCAATCAAAAGCTACAATGGTGTCACAGGATTACACTGTAGATGGTGTCAAATCACAGTAAGTTGTGAACTCTATTCCTCTATTTAATTAGGTTTGGGATCTTTCTTCTCATGTGGTAGCCATCTTTGATTTAAAAGCCCCAATGGCACTGTTTTCATGCACTGTTTCCTTTATGTGGTGTTCAATTTTCGGTGTAGAAAACAAATAAATCTTCTTCAATTTCGTCTTTCCAAAGTACATTGAAATGCCAAGTGTCAGTTCTGCCAACAAGATGCATTGTGTACAGTATACATTGTTACTGTTGTCGTATGAATTCTATTGTTGGCCACAATACAATTGAAGGTTACATTTATTCAAGTTGTGTTGACGAGTTGAACACTTGCTATTCCAGCATGAGTTAGAAAGTCGAACATGAAGAAGTACTTTGCAAGCTGAAAAAGTAATTCTGGAAAATATATCTGAAGCTATAGTTAATGGCGATTTACCCTAAAATCTCATCCAATCTTTTATACAATGTCTGATTGAAAGGGAAAATCACAGTTGCCCTTTTTCTGCCGTTTTTTACAGCTTCACAACAAGTGTGCGTCTCATATGAAACCTGAGTGTAATTTGGGTGAGCTCAGAGATCATGTCTTGCCACCAACTGCTGTCTGCCCGGCTGTCCTGGTAAGTAAATGCCGCCCTCAAGAGGCCAAATATTGAGAAACAACCTGCGTGATCTGAACCTTTTTCGTAATCTCATAAAATTAATTTTTACTCTATAAAAAGAAATTTACGTAACAATAAACAAAATATAAAGGAAAATATGAGGCAACACACCTTGCAATCTACATCAAAGGAATTCATAAATGTGCAATATTATTGAGTATACATTTTTAACTGACTGATCAAATATGTTAATACTGTTCACAGGAAGATTTTCACACATAATTTTATGCTTTCCAAGCAGTAATCTACATAAATGCCGCACACTTGTAACTTCTTCCACAGTATTCAACATTTATTCACATGCAATAAAAATAAAACTTCAGCAAGCACCTCAGTAAGACATTGTTTTAAAGGCCCCTTGAAGTCATGTGATAGTCACATGATATGGCCTTATTCAGAGGTTCACAATTTCATGGATTAAAAATTGAGATGATGAAAACACCATAACTACGATAACATGAAACAAAGTCTTACTGATAATATTTGGTTTCAAAATGTCTTTATCAAGTAACTTATGTCCTGCCATTAAAGTGTGTGTAGATGTGAGATGATCATGCCATCCACTCTGTACTTTCAAGTAAGATATTTTCCTGTACATTGGCAACAAGTAATAAAATAGGTAAAAGAGTGCTTTATCTGGCTGTAGAAGTTGGATTAACAGCAATGCCAATGATATGGTTCAGGCAGATGAGAAGTTGAAAATAAGATTTGACGAGATTTTTCCTGCAAGGAAGTAAATAAAAGGTGTAGAAATAAATTTTCAGCCAAATTTTAGTGGAAGAAAAATCATGAGAGTGCACAACTCTGTATCCAATCAGACAGAAATCTGTGTGCCAAATCTACAAAGAAGGATATGTACTGATGTCTTGATTCATCAAAGTCAAACAAGCCACAGAAAAAGCTGTTTTTCAGCATTTTGACATTAGTGCCTCCGAGAATGAGAAATTTTTCAAAACTAGGAAAAGGTAAAAACTGTTTACAGTTGATAATTTCCATGCATACTTTCATTACATTTGGTAAAATGTTGTAAATTTGACATGACTTCAACGAAGTATACGAAACACAGGAGCATATTTTTAGGCAGCCTTATTAACATCTGTTTGGCCAACTTAAACATTGCTTTAGTTTCTTCTCTACTGTTCATCCAAGAAGACGGGGCCTTATAATCCCCAAAATATAATGGAACAAACCACCTAATAGGTTAAACTGTGTGAGAGTTTTGCAAAAGGATCATTCCATATGGAAATATAGAGCCAAAAGTTTTGAATTCATGTGTGAGTAATGCAAATAACTCATAAGTTCTTGTTAAAGGCAATGGTATTTGTAAATCTGTTCATTTCTTTTTACAGCTTAAAGCCTAGCAAGTAATGATTGTTGCTTTCCATTTCATATCATACATCAATAACACAGTGTCACATTGTTACATACCATTTCAGCCGAATGCTTATAATTTGAGCCAAAACTCATTCATATCTAACTTAATGTTGTTTACGCCTCACGTTGTCATGAATGGGGCGTATTTTCATTTATGTTATATTTTGCTTTTGTCGTTGACGTTCTATTCTCCCCCTCATATAGGTTCGTGCACGAAATGCTCATTTACAGAAGTTAAACAACAATGCAATATCAACCACAACTATCCCAAGTCATCCTGAGGTGTGTCCTAGTGTGGTAAAATGAGAATAAAAACAAGAAAAAACATTTCCACTCTGAGTGCTAATGCGTCCACCATTTAATATGAACTAAAACTCACAGGGCAGTGTTCCATTTCAAACCAAAGCAGACTCAGGTCAAATTTCCAGCTTAAGATCAACGTTTCTAATGGTAGGCTTTCTTTCAGAAAACATGAAAATGGTAATTTTGACCCAAAATCGACAGGAATAGAAAAAGCAACATGGATATTACCACCAACATTCTGAAAAATATCATGATTAAACTATGCAATATTCTTGATGTGCTAAAAATGCACTAATCGTGAATTTCAGCTGACACCTGACCTTGAATACAATTAGAAAGAACTAAATTTCTCTACTGATAATATTTGGCATGAAATGATAATTTCATATTTGAGAAAGTTTCGTTTTGATAATACAAAGTAGGACTGAGTTTCCTCAGGGTTATTTCTTCGAAAAACAGTCTGTGCCCATTTGGGCTAACAAAATTTTCATTACTAAAGATACTAGTATTTTGTGAAATAGATATATTCATCTCATTATTGTTTGCAAATATTGTTTTCATTCAAGAATATCTATTCTCCCTCGTCCTTTTAGTGTGATTTCATAGAGTTTTATGTCATGTTTCATAACACATCATATCAGAAGTGATGTCACAGTATTTACCTGATAACACCATCCATACTCAAAACCCTTGAATCAAATCCGTTCTAATTTTACAAACTGTCAAAGTCAAAACAAATTATATGGTGAAAGAAATTAATTGCAATTTAAAATCATAAAACAATGGTATTTTGATCATTTGTCTTTAAAGATTTTAATCTTCACAACTTAATCAAGAAACTAAATTCACACTGTTTTAATCTTAAGGTAGTATGCGCCTCGAAAGTGATAGACTTAAACTTCTTACTCAAACTTTCCTGAATGAAACTTTCAACCATTCTCTTACCAAATCAACAAGAAAAATCAGGTGTCACCATGCAAAGTTTGGAACTAGCGACGCAAATTACTCAACATTTTGTGATATTTGATATTCAAAATGGCCACCATTCCTGTGTTAACTCCACGGGGGAAAAATTAAACTTTGGATTTTCGAAAACCTAACCGGTAAAAGTTTTTCTTTCTTCAAGAGCTTTAAAGTGAGCCCCAAAAGTGGTAAATCAGAAAAGAATTGTAGAAATTTGAGAGCCCGACTATCTGTCCCAGAAGCATGCTCAACCTTAATATGCCTAAATGCCTAAATCTGTTTCATACAGATAGACAAGTCAATATCATGATTGCTACATCCACTAGAATCCTAGAATACTGTTACCAATAGCTGGATTTTTTAACTTGAACTTTGAACTTTGGTTTGCAATTGAAACATGGCATCCACACCTCAACAAAATTACTCATTATTATCATTGACAATTGTATGTGTGCCTTACTTTAACATATTAATATTTCATTAAATAAATATCATCTTAACAATACAGCTGTCATTATACCAAGTTCTGATCGTCAAGAAATTTCTTCAGTGCAAATTCATGAAACGCTGACGTAAGAATATAATTTCTGTCCACGTATTCACCACTTGTCCCATTTCATTACTTTTCAAAAATCTATGCATATTCATTAAGGATAATTATTCATTATCACACCATATATTTTCCATGTTCTACAGTTAACATCCTATCAAGAAAAAAAAAAATTATTTTGCATTTCCAGTGAATCTAGTCCTTGGTCTACAAGTATCTATAAAATCGTCATTTAAAGTCAAAGAAACAATGTGCAATTCACTTTGTAATTTATCTTTTGTTGATATTGAGAAATAAAGACACAATCATTACCATGAATTAAAAGGTACCGATATACCACTGAATTTTAAAACCAACTGTTAATAAGCGGCTACTGTAGAGCAAAAAGAACACAATATCGTGTTCAACTGATCAAAACAGAAGAACACATCAGAACCATAAAAGAGCCTGAAATATTGGGAACACAAATCTACATTTTATTCTGAAATAAAGTTATGAAATATGAATCTGATGAAACTGTCTTACAAAAATAGCTACCAGCCTCAGTGCTCTACAGCCGCAAATGAGATTAAAATGAAAAGATGACTCCTGTGTAAGTCATTTGTATACCTTCCAAATGTGCAGAATTTATTTTTAATTTCATCAGAAATGAAATCTTGGGGATATACTGACTGATTAAATTTCTTTACAATCTCTTGTTAATTTCATGACATTCCATTCCCTAATAACATGTCACTAAGCAACCGTCACCAAGCAACACCACTTTTTAACCATATCATGCTCTGTCTTCATGTTCTAACAAATCATCTTTGTTTCTTTTTTTTTCAAAAATGAGTTTGTGGTAAAATCTCAAATTTTGGTACTAAAATTTTATTTTCCAGGTTTGTTGCTGTGAAAACGGAATCACAGAGTGATGTGTGTGCCATTGCAATTTATTTTCTTTCTACTACCTTCTTGACAAAGTGTGTGTTTGCATACTATAGAATAATTGAAATAAAAAGCATATTACATAACTTACAGTGTCAGAGACAAGCAAAACTTGCAGTTCTTCGGTGTAGTACTTTCGTCCAACAATGTGAAACGTTTCTCAGGCAACTAATAATTGACATTCAATCCTCAAAACTTGTTGATTTGAGTCTCATTGAAAAGAGCAGCTGAAGGGTTACAATTGTCAGTACTGTTTATACTGGTTCTGATACTGCTACAAGGGGTTAAATTGCTTGCTATAATCAGATATTCCCATGGAAATTTTAGAACATTAATGTGCACTAAACCGTAGTAGTTTCAGGATAATATAGAAAGTAATACATATTCCGTATTTTTAGTTATGAAAGACAGATATGTTTATATGTCATATCCAAGGTGTTGCCATGGATATTGTCATCTGTATCACTGAAATGTTTGTTTTGATGGAACAACAAAATAAATTCAGTTGTTTTAAGTCAAAATGTACATTTTTAGTGGCGTTAAATTTGACTTGTCTTGTTAACAACAACCATTACGGCATTATCAGCATGTTGCAGATCCGCTGTGATTAATGAAATGTATCAACAATAGAATACCCATTTGTCTTACTATCTATTCACTACAGTTAAAAAGCTAGAAACTGTAACTTTTTTCACTTATTTTTTTATGTCAACCACAATGTCTTTTTCCACTCCTCGAAGCAAGTTGAAACACCTTCTATTTAGCTTGTCAATACAGCGTCTGTACTTGTTAAATGCACCATTATTGTTTACATTGAATTCTCTTCAGGACAAGAATTCGCTTGTCAAAAATGATAATGCATTCTACAAATGTACGGGCTGAGTTGACAAGCTGAATACTGGGTATCTCAGCATGCTTGGCGAGTAGAACAAGAAACTGTAGTTCAGACACTTTATGAAAAATAGAAACAAAATCATCACAAGTGGTAAGCTACTTTTTCCCTCCAAAAGTAGTATTGTAGAAAATCAAGAAGTTGCTGATGACAAAATGCAATGATCGACCAATAGATTTGCTATCCAAGATGGAAAACCAGGAATCAATATTTGCCCAACTGTCTTGTCACACCGACTTTGATCAATGTGATCTACAACTGTATTGAGGCTGTGCTGTTGGCCATTAAAGGATCTTCTCATGATTTGGTCAATAGAGGGCACTGCTCTGTGCCATGGTCCTGTGCATAGAACAGTCACTCAGCCTGCATTATTTACAATTAACATAATGACTTTTTTGTCCAGTTTTATGTTTTAATGTACAATACTGCCAGATTGGCAACAGCCGTCAAGCATTTTAAGTCCAAAAACCGCATTTGAAAAGAAATTCAATCTATCATGATGGTATTCAAAGATCATTAAGCACATGCTGCTGGGAATGCATGGCCATTTGTTGATTTAGATGAAAATACTCTTAGTTGCTTTGTTATGCTTAGCTTGAATATTACTCACTGTCCAAAAAAGCCATTCTGAGCTTTGAAAGAGAAAGTATCATTCGTTTTGTGAATTGACAGGTGAACGTAGGTCAAGGGTCAGCAATTCAAAAGTCAACAAACTTTTGAGTAACTGCTGAACACCAGCAAAACCTGACTGTTAGAGATTTTCAGCCATTTGACATAAAAATATTACAGATATTGTCAGTTTCAAAAACAGTAAATTTTCTTCGCCATCAGCAATTTTGATCAGTTGGTAAATACATTTAGTTTTAAGTAGATGTGTTTTAAGATCATTAGATTGGACCAGTTATCATTAGGTGTTCTCTTAAAGTAATACTAAAACTGAAAAAAAATGGTTTGAACAATATACTCCCATGTCTCATTGTGTCGTGCTAAACTACATGGTTCAAAAGTTTCCACTCACAATAAAGACAGTAATGTTTTTGTTTTCGTGCATTAGCTGCAACAATGTATGATGTATTGAAATGATTCTTGTGGATTAATATTTGCCCAAAGTTTTGTTCAAAATTTCAGAAAAAAGGTATCCTTAATGTGTTGACGAGATGTGAGGTCATTCAAAATTCACCCCATAAAACTCTGGCAGTTATGAGTTGCAAGAAATGCACTTTTGGTTGTATTTTGAATTTCAAATGATTTCCCCAATGTTCAATTAGTGGTACTTGTGATAGGAAATACCTAAAAATAGGCAAATGAAGATCACTTTAAAAAACAAAAGATAAATATATTTAGATTATAGTTAATTAGTAGATTATTTTATTAATATCATTTTGAATATTTCTTTGAACCATTTGTTTTTCTATTTTACACTCTTCACTGTTTTACAAATTATAGCATTCCCCCATATGTGAACATATTGCATCAATATGGCACAGATTGTTGTGTTCAGTCATAAAGTTTGAACTGTGTTGATGTGTTGACATGAACACAATGACTGTATATGTTTTCAGATCAAACACAGGTCAAAAATGCGTACACTACCATATGGCGCACATCTTGTCGCTGTGCAGATAATGGGCTTGTTTTAGGTGCATTAAATATCTGTCAAGAGAATACAAGTCTTCATAATGTAAAACAGAAGTTGTTAACTGTTCCTTTTACTTTGAGAGTGACAATAATATAATACTTAACCCTTTGAGTACTGTAATTTTTCTCTCCAAAATTTTAGTGCAACATTTTACCAATTTTTATGAATTTTTTCTATATTTGTTTTGTAAATTTTGGAGCAAATAGCGTTGATCGCGATTTCGGATTTGTTACTAAATATAGCTGCATGCACACGACTTTTGGACAAATATGCTGAAATTCGGACAAATTTTGTTGTTGTTTGCGCGGCTGTTGTTGCAGCTTGTAGTCTCAGTCATCAATTCATACGAATAAGTGTGACGTTAAATAGCCATTCTAACACTTGCAGGTTTTATTTTCGTCGTTTATGCTGAAAATGCGGAGACTTGTTTATTTATGCATTTTAATGAAGAGAACAATGACGTCATTTGCGATCAGTGCTATTGGACATCACATTTAATTAACTACATTTTTTTTTTTAAATTTTGGAAAAAATCTGAAAAAATTTGGCTATGATATATATTTTGTAAAGGTGACAAAAATTGACTTTGGCACTCAAAGGGTTTATAATCAAGTGAGTCAGTATGTTGTATCAATGCTAACTTTGTACTACTCTGTCATTCAAGTGAGTGTTTGTTTATTTCTTGTAAAGAAGTGCTTGAGACAATCATGGTGTCACTGCACTTTATATAGTATCTGGTTCAGTGTGTTCTCCAATTGCCATTGTAGAAGGAGATTTTAACAAGTTTTCTGTGAAAATCTATGGCTGTGAGTTTTCCACAAAGATTTTTATAAATTGGAGAATAGTAAAAGTAATTATCTCTCTCTTCCCCCACCCCATCTATGTTCTCTTCAGATATACCAGTATCTCAGAGCAGTGGTGTATGGTGCAACTGTTAAAATATCACAGCTGTTTATACTTCACAACATAGAACTGTGTTTACAACAGTTTTCTATAATGTGTTTTATTTAAAATTCAGTATTTGTAAGATATTTTCAAAATATTATGATCTTCAGTATGGAACTTACAGGTTTAACTGCTACCTAGCTATCTCAATAATAATAATAATGATAATAATAATAATAATAATAAGAGAGAGAGATAGATATATATAAATATATAGAGATAGATATACATATTTAGATAGATAGATAGAAAGTTTTTGCATCATGGAAGTATCAATGCCAGCAAGTCACTGATTGAAACATTTGAGTTTTGTCAATCGCTGAATTTAATGATAAAAAAGGAATTCATTTTTTTCAATTTTGAAATGAGTGCACAAATACTGATTAGAATGATTCTACGTGTCGAAATTTAGAACATAATTCAGAGCCAGTCTTCATACCCTTAGCAGCTGAGCCACAAAAAACTTTCTCTGGAATACAGGAAAAAAGCCACCGAAACTTCAAGTTTTGCTGTCTGAATGTAAATATGCATTATGATACTTAAATGCCTTATTTGGCTCTACAGACACTGGTTAACTTCTATGCTGATAATCATACTGTGTCGATAGGCATGGAACTGTATCTGCATCACACTCAAACTGGATTGTGTGCTCTGTTGGTTCTTGGTTGTTTCTCTATATCTCTAATATCTGTGACTTCTGTTTACATGAAAAACAAAGAGGCAATAACATGGATTGTACCTTGAAGTGTATTAAGTAACCCATGCATGCCCATTTCCCTGTGCAATGGAACGAACCATTGATACTAAAAAGAGGGGGATCGTTCCAAGGTACAGGGGGAAAAGCAGCATGAAAATTTTTGTAGCAGAGATTGAATACTGATGCTACACCTACTGTGTTAAACTTTCACAGGAACGTCGCAGCACCCTCACACCTAGGGAAGTAACAGAAAGTACCGAAAGCGGAGTGAAGAAAACAACAGTGACGAGAACAGACTCTATGTCCATTGAAGGACAGGGACTTCAGGTTCGTCAAAAAATGTTCGATCACCTTTTTGATTTCTACTTCAATTTCTGTATTTACTTTAAAGTAAAGCTTGACAGTTTTGCAAATGTAAAACTAGGTGAGAAAACAGAAATGAATTTCCTTGAGGTGCAGTCTTTATTTTTGTCGTCCATGCATCAAAATAATGTTACCCTAGCTCTCGCCAACGGCAAACTGCTTACTTTCAAGAGGTTTGAACTACCATGGTAATTTCAGAACCTGAAGTTTATTGTCTCAGATGAAAAATTCTGAGTTCAAATATCCTTGTTGTAATAATCCACGTGTATATATCAAGGGTGAATTTCTACAAATATTAATAGAATTAACCTAAACACCATATTCCCATCTCGTACCAGACATGATCTTGAATTGTAAAGCACATGTATTGTGAGCCTTGCATTTCAGACTCTTTCCAACTCAGTGATTTTTAACACTGAAACCCAGAGTTGTGAGAATGTCACTCTGTCTTACATGGTACAAAAAAATGTTGTGAGTTTTGTAGAAATTTCTGGATGATTTTCAGAAAGGACTTACTAAAAGAAATGAAAACTGTAATTTGAATTGTATATCATGTTATACATTGCCTGAAGAAGAGTTTTCAGTTGTTATAAATGAAAGAATTCAGTTGATGTCCGGAAATTCATAAAATCATTTGAAAAACAGAAGTTTAGATTTTGATGAATAAAATCTTCTGGGTTGGCATTAGATAACGTTTGCATATATTAACAGTTATCAGCGGAAAAGCACTCCATACAAATATGGAGAGCGCCCTCATAGATTTTCAAGTTTGAGAAGGCAAGGTCTTTAGAACATAATGGTATTTGTTAGAAAAATATAAAAAAAATCTACTGACAATCCAACATTTCAGAGTGAAAGTATTATAATGGGACAAGAGTTTAGGCTATCTGGATGACAAGATGTTAAGACATATACAGCAAATAGCAAAGGGTGAACAGTTCAAACTCCTCAGATGAACGGAGACATGGCATAAACTATATCATAGTATTTTAATGATTCAAGCAAAACCTTTCTTTGACGCTGGAATACCATGGCAAAATAAAAAAAGGTTTCACGACAAAAAAGTCAAATAATTTATGTCTGTTAGTATTGTGTACTGTCATCAGATCTTCTGCTTCATCAAATATCAAAGAAAGTGTTATCAATTATCCAGACAATTAATATTTTTCCAGAGGAAATGATATGAATTGGTAATTAATTTCATTGTAGCTGATCTATCAAGCTGAACTATATGAGTGACCTAGTTCTGGCTTGTTTTGAGATGACTGCCCAATTGGTAGCTTTGAAAATCCTAATCTTCTCAACTACTGCTGTTTAAGGATTACAAGCAAAAGAGAAACTTTTTAAGCTCTACTTGGCATAATATACTCATAACAAATGATACAGATGTCCATTGAAAATGTTACTGAACAGAAAATGGTGTACACAGCCGCCATTTTACTTCACGGTCAATCATTATCTTTGAAAGAGGGAAGGTACTCAAATTATTGTCAATATTAACATGACGTTAATAATGCAACATGCCAATGATCACAACAAATTAATATCAATATGAGGGGCCTGTAAAGTAAAAGCACTCAATCAACATGACTTAAGACTTAACGGTTGTTGAGTATTTTGTACTCATAGATTCCCATAAACCACTGTCACATACATACATTAGCCCTACCACTGGGCATACTCTCTACAAATCTCACACACTATCCATGACAAGATAGTATCACAAACTACTTCATTATTATAATTTATTATAATCCTGTTACTTTTTAACTCAAATTTATAAGTATTGCAACTTTTCACTGGGACCAGCTGAATGCCAAATTGCAACATCTTAACAAAACCATGTGTTACAGACTCTCTCACCGTGATTACATACTGTATAACACCATAGACTTGCATGATGTGTGATCTGCAAAAATATTTCATCATTCCAAGTACAATTCCATGAGTATTATCTCACCCTTCTCTACAGAGAAAATGTAGTTCCTCAAGGTATTTTTAGATAGGTTTGTTCAAATTGTGGGGAAATTTTCATATTTGTATTTTTATGGTGATTTTTCCTCTTTCTGGTCCAAAACCATCTTCTCTGAAATAAATCATAAATTATGCACAGCAAGATTTTACCATATTTCATACTTCCACAAATCTTCTGAAGAGTCTTTGAAAAAGCACTAAATTAATCCATCAGTGGTCAGTTAATTAATCTTCCACCAATGACAGCTCTTGTTCTTGTTCATTCTTAAATCTTCCAGCGATCACAACTCAGTTCTCTGTTTGACAAATCCACAAATATTCACAGTGTAACTCACAATAATTAAATCAAGGCAGGATTGACAATCCTCTCACCTAGCAAAAAAAAAAAAATTTGTCAGCACAGGCATTCATCATACAATATTGTGATCATTATTGATATCCAATATCATTATCCAATATCATCTTTTGTACAATCGATATAATATGGAGTTGAGCAGCTTTAGAAAGGTAATGTTGAAACCTGAAGAAATAACTGCTGTATAAGGGGCCGTCGATAATAAAACCTGACGCACAACAAACATAATTCTTTCATTTAGGGGGAGAAGGTAAAAGCTCATTTCGTTTTATGTGCATCAAAATCGCATAAGAATTTTCGTCTATTATTTTCGAAGTGCGACTTTGCAGCGAGAATGCAAAACTACCTTCGCGTTCATCGAGAACAGAATGACAACAAAATACGGTGACAGAAAAGACAATGAAAAGACGTGAATGTGAAATAAAACTTGTTTGATTTTTCAACG
This sequence comes from Ptychodera flava, assembly GCF_041260155.1. Taxonomy (NCBI): domain Eukaryota; kingdom Metazoa; phylum Hemichordata; class Enteropneusta; family Ptychoderidae; genus Ptychodera; species Ptychodera flava. Next base: position 30,548,982 of record NC_091945.1, read on the forward strand.
TGAAACATGTATGTGAAACATTTTCCTACATGAGAAATACATTAAAATATTCTGTGTCTTAAAAAGTGAAACATGTAAAGTCAAGGTTTATTAATTAACGTACACTTCCGGTATTTTTTCATGGCATGTGGATCGGAGAGGTGCGTGTGGGTTTGTCAGAAATGGCATCATAATACGAAATTGATTTCACATTTTGAGGGGGAGGGAGGGGGTTTCAAGTAAAATGAAGGAATTACGTTTCTTGTGCATCAGCTTTTATTATCGAAGGCCCCTAAGCTAGTCAAGTCTGGTTTGCCATTTTATTTTTGCATTCTATCTTAAAATTTACATTTTTGCATTATTCAACATGAAGGGCTTAAGTAAAACAGTACCAAAAAAATAAGAAATATAGGATAAATGATAATAAGTATTAGTATTGACAACTCTTTCCAAACTTCCAAACTTTAAAATTTCATGTACACTTTTCAGAATACTCATAAAGACAATGTATTTCTTGTTTTTCCATCTTTATTATTACCTTGTACAAGTCTATTACGCCACATATAACATCAAGCCTTGAACTGCCCTTTGGCAGAAATGTTATTTTCTTATTTCAATCTCTCTTATAACGAGATATTATCTGTCAGCTTTTGTCAATGTTACAGACAGCATGAAATATTTCACAGTTATGGTATTCCATTGGATTTTCCCTGACAGAGGAATGAAGTTATTCCATAGATAATAGATTGTCTCCCATTTTACATGAGGAGACTCAGGACAAACGGCAAACAAAGAGCACCTCAATAATTACTATGGGCATTTCCAACATATTTGACTGAGTATAAAATTTTTCGATTAACCCTGCCACCAACAAAACTTGGTGCCCACTCGTTGTTTTCTTTTACAATGTTGGACCTCTGTCAATGGAAATGAGGTCACAATGTTAATAACCATCATAAAGCTCGCATCATCGCATTTCTCTACAATTTAATTATTGCATGACAGTTACATGAGATCAACCCACTCCCTCTCATTGTCTCGCATATGTGTCCAACCTCTCTATTGAAAACAATGTGGATGCATCAAGTCTTGTGGCAACATGGCCGTTGTCTCATGCTGTGGTATGACCCAGAACTTTCCAACAACAAAGATTGAGTGATTTTACCCGGAAATGAGATGAAATTGCCGGGTCATCTGTACCACCTGTTACCAAATAGACAATATACCACCAAAGAGCCAGCAGCTAAAACAGTCCAAGCTGATCCCAGACTTTATGTTTGACTTCCAAACTTTTCTGAGAAAAAGAGGACAATTAATAGTATCAATTTAAAGAATTTTAAGTAATTTTTGGATAATTGTAAATCATCAGCACTTAACATTTTTAAATTACTCAATATACTGACTATTTGCAATTTAACATGTTTTTAGTTTTTTTTTTAATTTCTTATAAAACAAGGAAATGAATCCACTGTAAATTTTCACAATGGTTCCGAATCCCAGTGATTCAGAAGCTTTTTACATCTCAGAAAGCCTAAATATGATAACATTTATAGTGAAGATCTACAAGTTTTTGAAAATCTGCTGTCCCCAAGGTATAGTCTTCGTAAAATTTAGCCTTTGGCAAATTTTAAAAGCTTATTTACTGCAGTAATTGTTTCCAGTGAAATGAGCTTAGGCAGTCACGGTATGTTAACTTAACATTTCCCAAAAATGAAGTCATATTTTGCTATGTAATATCAGCCTCAGAATGATGACCTACTTCATTGATAAGCAAATTTACTGTTTGCTTCAGGCTCAGTTTTATCTTGATACAGATAGGTAATCTACTTGATTTGTAATATTATTATATTTTGTTTGTCATTATATTTTAGGTAGTCTGCGTCTTAAAGGGAAAGGTTTAAACTTATGCTCAAGCTTTCCTAAATGAAACTTTCGACCATTCTCTTACCAAATCAAGATTTAAAATCAGGGGTCACCGTGCAAACTTTGGTACTAGAGAGACAAATTACCAAAGATTTCCCAATATTTGAAATCAAAATGGCCGCTATCTCTGTGTTAACTCTATTAGGGAAAAATAAAATTTTTGATTTCCGAAAAATTCAGACGGTGAAAACTTTTCTTTCATCAAGAGCTTTAAAATAAGCCCCACAAGTGGTAAGTCAGAAGAGAATTGATAAAATTTGAAAGCCGGAATTTCTATCCCCGAGGCATGTTCTACCTTATTTAGCATATTATCAAGCACAGGCAACGGTTGTGTGCCAATCGTTGATTCTCAGGTTTTAGACTCATCATGGATTCCAGTGACCGGTGTTGCCATACTCTATATTCTGCTGCCTGTTGATGTTTAGACCTCTTACATTTAGAAAGTTGTTCAGAAGTTTTCTAACATACTTTTTCACAAGATGGCTGTAAACTTTGAGATTACGATACATGAATATGTTAATGTTCTAGCCCCTTGTAGCCAGCACGAGAAGAACCATCCCGTGAATCAGACTTATACAGTGGCCATGGACTTTTGTATCACTGTATATGGGCAGCAAGTACTTCGAGTTATCTTAAGTTTGTAAATTCTCCACATTTCATGCACACATCAATTAATTAATGATTATGACCATTAATTCATTTTCGCGATTGTTTCATTTAATTTGTCTAAAGCCGGGGTCGAATACCTATGCATGGTCACCCATTCATTCAGTATCTTTCAACATGTCAAACAATATAAGTAGTATCTCGTATCAAACAAAATTCATGAAAAATGGCCGACTTTGTCCCTTTAATAGCTTATATAAAGTGGACATTGTCGGCAGATATCAAAGTCATTGTTATATTATCAATTGAAAATGGTTAGAAAATGTTGAAGTAAAGCGCTTTGGGCACAGATATGCAGACTTTCAAATTTTTGCAATACTGTCTGAGTCTACCACTTGTATATAGGCTCACTTTGAAACTCCTGAAGCAAATGAAGTTTAGACCAGCCTATTTTTGTTACAATTGAAAATTTAATCTTTCCCCATAGAGCTAACACATGGAATGCAACCATTTATAATGTTGACAGTTGGTATATGTTAAATAATTTTTTTCTCTTGTACGAAAATTTGCATGGTGACCCCCAATTTTGAAAGAAAATGCAGTAAAGTTTCTCTGAAGAAGTTTGGGCAAAAGTCTGAGAGTTTCAAGACACATACAACCTTAGCTTATCTTGTATTTTTTTCTCTCTGTAGATTACACCACTGCCAGGCACGCACCCATTGGTTATTTTCATCAACCCAAAGAGTGGTGGGAAACAAGGGGCAAGAATCCTCAGAAAATTCCAATACCTACTGAACCCAAGACAAGTATTCAATCTTGCAAAAGGTGGACCAATGCCAGGGTAAGGGTTATCTTGCAATGTTGGGATTTATGTCTCCATAGTGTTGTTGATATGGGATGAGGAAGTTATTTCACAATGTTTTCAAAGTAGTTGATCTGGTAAGAGGATTATTTCAGTGTTTTCAAAGAGGTTGATTTAGGACAAGGTGGTTTTTTTCAGGGTGTTTGCAAAGTGGCTGATTGAGATGAGGTTATTCAGAGTGTTTCCAAACTAGTTGATCTGCGATGAGGGAATATTCAGGGTTTTTTTAAGTAGCTAGCTCAGGTGAGGGGTTATTTAAGAGTGTTTTCGAGAGCATGGTTAGTTATGAGGAGGTTATATGTATTTCAGAGTGTTTTCAAAGTGGTTGATTTTTCAAAGTGGTTGATTTAACATGAAGTCATTTCAGAGAAATAAAAATGTGGATGGGGAACGGACAGAAGGGAGGCTGAGAAAATGAACAGGTCGATAGAAAAATTGCCTATCGGTTTATGTGAGACAATATGCAACCAAGATTGACATTAAAGTAGGATTTAAGATCAAGTGGATTGTCAATCCTGTCAACTGGAGATCTATGAGGTTGTGTTAAAACTATGGTTTGATGTTCAATACGGCAATCATATTTTTGTCAGGTAGCTGTAGAGTACTGTCTCTTGACTGAGGTAAGTTTGATTGATGTGCTGGCAATGGTTTCACTGGGCTTACACTCAGTAGACATCTTGAGATGCAGTGTTATGGACGAATGTATAGCCTGAGAGACGGCTAATAAACAGTTTGTACATGTATATGTTATTCTCACAAAGTTAGGCTCTATATCTGTCAGCGTATGCAGAATATCAAATCAAACAGATATTATAAAAGACAGATCAATATATTGAATCTGAAGTACAGAAAACTGGAAACGGCCATAGCTTAGAACAAAATTGGCCATGAAATTCCTCAAACTCCAGCCAAGAATTTACCATGCCATGTCATGAATCAAAGGGGTGCCACTGAAAAGCAAACTCTATCACCAGGGTAATTGAAAGTGTAATAATCAAACGTTTTGCACAGCGGTATATCTTACTCCTTTACTTTTTAAGATATGCATCCATTTGTAGAATATTATAACAGACCTAAGGATCTAATTGTCAATTTTATTGACATTCTTGAGCATGCTTCCCTTGTAAACTATCCTCAGGCTGCTGGTAGTAAAACTTTATCACCGAATGCCCAGCCATTGTGTAATGATCTTTGCATTCATTTCACTGCTGTTTGCCAAAATGAAAGGCATATCTTTCAAACATCTTCAGTTTTTTGTCTTATGAATAACAGGTCACATTTATATGACAGAGAAATATTTTTACTCTGATTTGTGTAAACAGCACATATTTCTTGAAGAGCACAGAGAAATTTTTGGCGGGAAAAGTGGAGTGAATTTATTAGGCTGGGTAACAACAGGTGTAAGTTATAAAATGGACAGCTGTCAGATACAGTAACTAGTGAATGTAGCCTCAGGCAGACTGCAAATAGCTGGTTTTCTGGCACAGGGGATTAACAAGGATTTACTGTGGTGATCTAAACTTGAAAGTGTAATGAATGCAAGTCACGAATTGGTTGTAAATCAGGCAGACTTGGGTGGCTAAATAAGACTGAAAAGATCTCAGAGATGCTCAAATGTAGACTGATCATGGTAAAGACATGAAATGTTTATAAAGAAGCTCTGAATTAGAGGAAAATTTATTCTAAGTTGCAAAAAAATATTCAGAGATGCAAATTATCGTAAAATATTGATGTTGCAACTGTTGTATGTTTCAAAATGGCTTTAAATTTTTGCTTATGTGAGCTTAATTTTCATCCATAGCTTTGCATGCCTTCTCAAACAGTTTTTATCACTATTGGGAATACTCTGACAAAGTGGTATATATGTTTGATGATGAATATTTGAATTCCAAATGTGTTTAGACATGAAATTCTAAGTGTGTCCATCACAAAGTCCCCACAGTTATTAGGGCAGAAAACTACCCTTTGATGAAAATGGTATTATGCATATGGCAGATGTGATGTTTATTTGGGCTCTCACCAACATAGCTGGACCAGAAACCATCTTTTCTTCAATGTGGGTGATTGTCTAGACTGTCAAAATCATTAGTTTTGGGAGGAGCTCGAAGATTCACACATTAACAAAATTTTTGGTTATCAGTTTTAGGTAAAACATTACATACATGTGGCATACATATGTATAGCTGTTGAGATTTTTGGTTCAGTCTACCTATGTGTGTCTGTCTGTGTGTCTGTATATCTGTAGGTACATTAGTATGTAATTTGCATGTTTGCAATTTGATACACATGTTCCTTCAGGTGACCTTTGTCCAATTTGATCCAATTATAATTTGTAATATTTTATTTCTGTGTCAATTATTATTTTCATCATATGTGGTATGAGCTTTGGTGTACACACCCCTTAGGGTTACTTGTGTTCAGTTTGTGCAAATTTTGATGTGGTTATCAAGATTGAGTTACTCAGGGCTTTTTTTGGTGAAAAGTGTTGCTGCTTCTTACGAATGACTGATTCACTAGCTCTGAAATTTTGCAGAGGTCTATTGCAGCTACTTAAATTCAGTTTATTGAAATAATGACGAAGTTTGCAGGATTATATTCTTAAACATTTTTTATAGATTCGGTAAACAAGTTTCTCTCATACAAAATATTTATTTTATTGCGGTAAAGTTTTATGTGCAGGTTCCAAAGGATGACCCAAGTCCAGTTTGTTAAAATATGACAACTTTAATATAATTGTAATTTTTGGACCAGTTTGCCATTTTTGGTAAAAAAAAATCCGTTTTCATTAAATAAGAAACCACAGTCTACAAGTTTTTATAATTGGGGTCACTTAATTTCAGGTTTCCCAATATTTTTTATCTAAACGGTAGTCGTCTTCAAAACTGCTGGTTAAATATTTCAATTGAAATCTGCAGCTCTGTATTTCATTAGTGGATATGTGTCTCATGTGGATCAAAATATATGGTTGTATGCATATAGATTTATATTAAACATCCACATATCAAGATACTGTGGCACAAACGCCGTATTTACATCCCTGTTAATTGTCGTTAATTGATGTGCATTCCAAATACAACCACATCAACTACATCTTGGATTTTGCCTCACACTATGAAAGCAGAGCAGCCATACTCTATATAATCACGATATTAAAGGCTTGTTTCTAGAAATATGCCTCTTTAGGATTATTTCTGGAAACATATATTGTTTCTAACTACACAAATGCTGGGTTTGATTTTACATTTTCTGTCTCAAGCAATATTTAGTCACCTTCAGTAGCCAACGCTTTTCAAAATGGCATCTTTATAACCAAGATCTGTGGTACCTGGATGTGCAGTGACTTACGGTCATCTGAATGGATTAGGTTGTTTCTTCACAAACATAGCAGTCTCGCTTTTTTGTCTGCTCATTAAGGTAGAAATGTGCGTTGGGGATAGACACTCAGACTCAAACTTTTACAATACTTTTTTGGCAAACCTTTTATTGTAGCTCATTTTGAAGCTGTTAGAGAAACAAAGTTTTCACCAGCTTATTTTTGTAAGGTCGAAGATTTCATTTTTTGCTAACACGGGGATGGTGGCCATTTTGAATTTCAAATATTTGTAGATATTGGGTAATTTTGTTCTTTCCACCAAATTTTGCATGGTGATCTCCGATTTATATTCTTGATTTCAAAAGGGTATGATTTTAATGTTTTCTTCTCATGGCCATCATTCTAACCTTGACTAGATGCAGAGCTATTATCACTTATGTTCCTAATATCTCTTAAAGGGTTTATATCATCTACCGAGATGCTGTTTTCCTTTTGTACATCAGGGAGCTACAGTGTAATCGACACTATTTGTTCTAAAAATTTTATTTTGAAAAGTATACCTCCATCATGGTAAAATACACCACTGTGATAAATTGTCATAAAGTTAGGTAAGCCCCCGAGGCAGACATTTGTCTGTATGTATTTTGTTTGATAGCAGGGATAATTGAATATGAGATGTTTTGTGATAATTGATCAAGACGTCAGTGAGGAACCAACACATGATTGATTATCAAACATTGTGAACAGTGAGTGCATTCTGGATCAATCAATTAATGCTAATTACATGTAAATATGAATCTAAGATCTCTTGTATAGCATGTCAAATTTCTGCTGCCTCTTGTTCCTGTCGTTGGAGTGTCCGCAAGTTTGTTACCATAGCCACTGTCATCAATGTCTTCCAGATGTGTAAAATATCTGATTCATTTCCATTAGTCTAAATATCAGTGTAAATTGTTGTGTTGAAACTGGAAGAAGGTCAGTCAGCCATCATCTAAATTTTCCAGTGTAGGTAATAAGAATTTTACAATGGCATATCAATAGAAAGTGGCCAGAGTCCATTCAATGGTCATATGGAAACAAAGAGCACCAATGCCACAACCAGTAGAGTCAGGAAACACTCTGCATGTGCCAAGTATTTGTCGTGTAGGGATTAACTCAGGAGGCAAGACAGCTGGTTGGAGAAATCTTTGACCCTCATGTCTGCATAATGACATGATCATGATCATCAAACCTTTGTATCAGGCTGGTCAGACCCTATCAGCCACACTTGACATGATATATATCTAGCTACAAAGTCGTCTGCAAAAGATACTTTATCAGTGAAAGTCTTGATAAATAGAGAGAGCAGGTCTCATACCTCCAGACAATCAACACTGAGTAAATATGTTTTACTCTTGAGTAATTACGATATTAGTCCTAGACAATTTGTTTTTAATACTTTCAATTATAAAAGGTGATTATCTCAATATTTTAAACAAACAATAAAAGTTGTTTGTGTTTTTCTTGTTATTTATTTAAATATCAAATTGAAAGACTTATGTATCACGTGATGGTAATTACTTCCTCTTGAGATGAATTAATTCTTCATCAATGTCAGAAAATAAAGAAAGAAAAGGTGACGTTCAGTTTGAGTAGCTGAATGATTGTACAGGGGTACCAGTCAATGCAATTGGGAATACCGAATGAAAACAATATATAAGTAGTTTTACTGGTTTTTTAAGAATTAATGTCTGCAAATAATTTTTGCTAATAAAGTGATTTAATCAACAATGATAGCATTTTACAGTCAATAAATAAAATTATGCTGGGCAAGCATTTGAATTGGTTACCATGGATTCAGTTACCATCACTTGTGCGAAAGGAATTTTCATTAATTAGGGTTTTTGATGAAGTAAAAGTTGATTTAGGAGAGGTCACTTTCAAACCTGGGTTGTTGAAATAATTTATGAGGCAAAACTTTCTAGTGTTTTAGTAACAAAGGTATTTTTTCATTGGCTGAGAAAAGAGCAGCGGAGAGACTTTGTGACAATGACAGGGACAGGACTGTTACTTTGTGACAGGGACAGGACTGTTACTTTGTGACAATGACAGGGACAGGACTGCTACTTTGTGACAATGACAGGGACAGCACTGTTACTTTGTGACAGGGACAGGACTGTTACTTTGTGACAATGACAGGGACAGGACTGTTACTTAGTGACAATGACAGGGAAAGGACTGCTACTTTGTGACAGGGACAGGACTGTTACTTTGTGACAATGACAGGGACAGGACTGTTACTTTGTGACAATGACAGGGACAGGACTGTAACTTTGTGACAATGACAGGGACAGGACTATTACTTTGTGACAATGACAGCGACAGGACTGTTACTTAATTTGTGACAATGACAGGGACAGGACTGTTACTTTGTGACAAACAGGGACAGGACTATTACTTTGTGACAATGACAGGGACAGGACTGTAACTTTGTGACAATGACAGGGATAGGACTGTTACTTAATTTGTGACAATGACAGGGACAGGACTGCTACTTTGCGACAATGACAGGGACAGGACTGTTACTTTGTGACAATGACAAGACAGGGACAGGACTATTACTTTGTGACAATGACAGGGACAGGACTGTTACTTTGTGACAATGACAGGGACAGGACTGTTACTTAATTTGTGACAATGACAGGGACAGGACTGTTACTTTGCAACAATGACAGGGACAGGACTGTTAGTTTTCATGGGAGGGAGTGGAGGGCATGGGAAACCTAACAGGTTTGGCACGACACTTTGCCAACTGTAGCATGACTCATGAGGACTGTTGTGAACAAGTTTCAGGCCCTCTTCAAATATTTATCTCACTCAAAATACTCTTTAATGGTATACTTTGTGGAAGAAAACGTCTTTGGCTGCCCTATTTTTTTGAGATAAATGACTAAGAGTTAGCTTCTCATGCTGTCGCTTAGTAGTTGATGTACTGTGATTTGAGTAATGGGCACTTGTATTCTTTGTGACCGCAAAAGTACTTTATAGTGTCTCATAGATTGGCACAGTTATTTTTAAAGATCCTATCGCATTTGGGATGAATGTCTGATAATGAAAAAAAATTTTATTGGCGCCTTTTTGTCTTATCAATCCCTTTCATTGTGCTTGTCATGGAATGCGTGTGTGTCTTTGTGTCTATACTATCACAATTTAAAGCTCCACTAGCTGTAACTCATGAAATTTGTTGACTTCAAAATATCGTCCTATTCTTTCCTGGTTTTCTCTGAATTCTACCCTCTGAAGGGCTTTCAGTGCATTAGGAAACCATTCCTTTGTGAAACATTTGACAAGTAATTCAAATTTTAACAGTCATTTTGATTTCCCGCCATTTTCAAAAACTGGTAATATTATAAAGGAAACAGAACATACAATGTCACAGTTGAAAACATTCAACCCTACGCATTGCGTCGGACTACTCTGTGCAGTTTACGTGAAGATTTCAGTGCAGATATGCACAGTATCCATGGTTTTTGCTTTTCCACATGTCGCTACTATTTAATGTTTGGGCAAAAATTTGATCTGAGTGTAATCTTTATCTTGTTCAAAACTGCATATACAGTCCCAGCGGGTAGTCAGTAGTAACTGTGTACACACACATAAATTTGTACATTCTCACAAACTTATTTTAGCTTGAAAGTAAAATCATAAAAATATCGCTAGAGGATACAGCTAGTGGGGCTTTAATTTCTGCTGTTATATGTTCCTTCAAGAAATCAATGCTTGATTACTGGAAAAACTTGTTATGATGAAACAAAATTTCAAGAAAGTTCAATGGGCCAGAAAAAACATAGCTAGGGTTTATCATATTGTGCTTGATTTTTCTTGTTTATTTTAAGGATACAGTATGACAAATTTTAAACTCTAATCATGGTTCTGGTAATGATTTGATAGAGGCTGATCTTTGATCAGGTTTTCACTAATTTTCCAGTGTCAGCCCAGAATTCATTAATTTGTTTTTCATCCTGTACATGTATATAAAGTGGTGTACATTTACTTATCCCATTAGTAAACAAGGACCCCTCACATTCATTAATTTCAGTGTATCATTAGCTGTAGGTGGTTTCCAGAGGTAGGTAGAACAGCGCCCTCTAGCAAGCTGTACAGAAATGTGAAAAATTTTGAACTCTGTAAACTTCACAAGATATTCTGTGACCAAAAAAATTTGCATTCAGAATGCGATTTCTGTAATGTTGTGATTGTGGCTTAAAAGAAGATACATTCACGTGTTTTAAGGTTTCCTCTGCTGTTAAATGTTGATTTTTAAAAGTCACAGTGTTGTATAAATATTGATTAGTGTTAGATCTGCAAAACATTGGGATGCAAAATTCACTCTCTATAATTAAAAATGAAATGAGGAATAAATTCATTATCAGCCAGGTAGTGCTACCTTGTTTCAAGAATAAGTGTAAGGGAAGTCTATTGTCCTGGTTTCCGGAATGCAGTGTGATTTCCTTCCCATGACACCTGTGATGGGATGGCGTTTCACTCCAGGTCCCAAGCACATGACCCTATTTCAGGAAGGCTGCTTCGACTATTACATTTCAAAGCATTTACAAAAACACCTCACAAGAATTCACAATAACACCTCTCAAATTTCTACTAGAAAATACAGTATTTATTAGACCAAGAAGTCCCTTGACAATATTTCGTTAATTGAGGAACTTTTAAAATTTTTCATGGCAGACTATCCATCAAAGAGGACCATTGCTTGGCAAGGTGACATGTTTTTGTTCATAAACTGACAGCGGATCACAACTTCATCTAATGATCAGAATTTCAAATACAACTCATGGTCAAGATATCGTGTGTAATGAGATACGGCTGATCAAATGTCCACACGTACCTGTAGGTTGTAGAAATGCATGTATTGAATTTACACCTGAAGCAGAAGAAAATTGACCCTGTAAAGGCAGCATTGAATAATTGATCATGTGAAAAATATAGGACACACAGCAGAGTGTCAGCATGAATTTGCAGTTCTCCCTTGTCATTGACCCAACATGACCAAGTAGTTTTCCAGACAATTAAATTTCCAGATAAAATTACATCTTGATTTACATACTGAATCTAATTACTTTGATGTAGATTCTCCTAATTTTCACAAATGTCACATCTTATTGATAACAAAAATGTATATTATGATCCACAATGAATAATGTGATATACATGACAACTTTGGCGATCACGTTACTTGACAGGCTGTATAACATAACGATCATAGACCATATGCTCATTATTCTGATGTTATCTGTACAAAAGTGAAATCAGTACTTCTTGAATTACCAAACTGACAGGTTTACATTTCTTCCCGATATTATGAGAAATGTAAATCAATCTGCATGAAAACAAGTACATGCTCTTCATGTCTGAAGAGAAGATCATTTTTGTTGTGTAGATTGAATATATTTCCTGTGCCTTGCTAATGTTACAGGTTAAAGTTCTTCAAAGACGTTCCACAGTTTCGTGTGTTGTGCTGTGGTGGCGATGGAACTGTTGGATGGGTCTTGGACTGTATGGGTAAGTCGGTCTACAACTAAACTAACGCAGACAGCAACATATTTTAGTCAAGCTACTATAAATCTATTCACCCAGTAGTAAATTGATGTCAGTTGACAGTGTATTAAAACTTGCATTGCCTTTTAGGAAACATCTTGTAAACATGCTGTTTGTAATTCCAACAGTCTGTACTTGACCTTGTACTTGTGTGCAGAAACTTTTCAAATCAATGAAAAAACTGGTAATGTTTTGGAGCAGTTTGCATTCTGATGGCCCACTGAATTTAAAAATTTGAAGATCAAACATTTGTGAACTAGGGAGTACAGACGTGTTCTTAATACAGTGAGTGTACAGAGTTGCATGTTTGTGGACTCCCTAGAACAGTATGAATCAGCATGACAACACACCTGTAGAGTTCATCTGCTCATAATTAAGAACAGCTTTGAGATGACAGATTTTTCCTGTCACCTGTTTAAATCATTCTCTTTTTTAATTTTGCATAATCCACCCGTAAATCCACTTTCAAACACAGTCTGTTGGTGTCAAACTAACATGCACAAAGAACATTAAAAAAGACAATGCCATTTGAAAGTGCATATTTTTTGAGCATGTACATGCATTATTCTACAACTCAAAGCTTTTATAGTCCTCAATTTCTACTTCATTTTCTAACATACCTGATATAGAAAATGATATAGAAAATGATTACTTAAAGGGGGAGCCTCCCTTTAACCCTTTCACAAGGACGTGAAGCTATATAGTGGCGTTCATTGTGTAAGTGGACACCAAACAGGCAACACGAGGGCACACTGTCCAGAAAATGCCACTTTTTAGTTTTCTCCGGCAGCAAAACACAAACAGACTGCCAAGTGGTCAGAGCGAAGATGCTGCTGATCGAACTCTGTGGTTGTATTCAAATTCTAACGCGACTGGAAGACAATTTTTTAGGAAATTCGAGCATTGGTGGTGGGGAACCAATGACCGTTGGCGATTTGAACCGACCGTCAGTCAAACGCTTGTATAAACTCTGTTGCAGGATTAAAGTGTGACAAAAGGTTGAGATCAGTTTGTGTAATTAATGTTATAGAAATCAAATATCGTGCTGGCCGAGTGTTTGACTGGGAGGAGAACACCACTAATGCAAGACCCTGGGATTGAAAATTGCGGTTTTAATTTCTAGTATCTGCCAGATATACGCACATAATAAGCTAACAGCTCTCACAATAACTATGCAGTGTGAAGGTACAGACAGGGAGATCTCATTTCACATTTATACCATGCAGTGACAATGTTATTTTTCAATAGTCCACTGTAGTTTTGAAACACAACTTCATTGTACAAGAAAGATTCTAAAGGGAATTGTGCCAAAATTGAAATATTGTAAACCTTATTGTCAATGAAGGTTAGTGAAGTATTTATTTTTCTGATTAATTGGCTTTGGTTGAAAAGCTCATTAAGATTAATCTTAGAGAGAAACTAAAAATAAACCAGGACTTCACATTTCCATAGAAATAGGATGTGAAAACTGCAAGTGAGGTTCTTCTGACAATGACGTCCAGATAATTACATGCCAACACAAGCTAAGAAAGTAAACTAAACTGACTCACAGTAAAACGCACCTCGGGGACAGATAGTCTTTCAAATTTATACAATTCTTTTCTGATCTACCACTTGTGGGAGGCTCATTTTAAAGCTCTTGGAGAAATAAAAATCTTTCACCATCTTAGTTTTTCGAAAATCCAAAATTTAATTTTCCCCATAGAGTTAACAGAGAAATGGCAGCCACTTTGAATTTTACATATTGCAAAATGTTGGGTAATTTGTTTCACTTGTTCCAAACTTTGCACGGTGACACCCGATTTTTATTGTTGGTTTGGTAAGAGAATGGTGAAGTTTCATTCAGGAAAGTTAGAGCAAAAGTTTACATTTTTTATTTTTTGAAGCTCATACCTTAACCTTTTTACCTCAATTCCCTGTATACAGGTCCACAATCACCATTGATAACAATAGGTTTGGTTTTAGTTGAAGGTTATATGTTAAAGCTACTGCAACTTGTTACTCCTGAGAAGTAAGCTTACAGATGAAGTTTTATCAGGAGTACTAGTATCAAAAATCTTCTGAAAATTAATTTAGTGTTTAAAATCTCTCTTTGATGGAAGATAAATACTCAATAAAATAAGCATCTGTCAAAATCCAAAACTCCTGCAAATCTTGTCAATGATTTGAGTCATTTGGTATTTCAGGTGAGCAAACCCTTGATGTTGTTCTGCTCACAGGAACATGCCAAATTGTCAGTCGTCAGATCTCCACTCACTGCTTGTAGATATGACAATAAATGCTTCAGTGAAATAAATACAATGTAATATATAGCTCATAGTGAAATTGTTGTCATCAGCATATTTATAGGTTACATATACAGAAAGGTGTGAGTAGAGCTCCAATGATTAATAATTTAACATGTTTCAGTAAGCAAAACAACACAAAGAACCTCTCACTTGAAGCAAAAACAGCTAAAATAATTTGCAAAGATGGTGACGTTGTCCTTTCTATGTCCACTGTAGTGGATCTTAAACTTTCAGAGAAAGACAGTCAGGGTTTGCATGGGGTTGTTTGCAAAATGAAGATGAAGTAAACAGGTTGGATTTATATGGAACCTGGACATTTTGTCAGAGAGATGGGACTATTAAACTTCAACAAAACATGGTGTTTTCATGACTTAACAACGCTATCGTCACGAGACCAAGGTGATGTTACACAGGAGATCATTAAAAGGGGAACCCAGAGTAAGAACACTGAGCACAGTTTGAATGGCTAATCAGTGTAGGAGCAGATTATTCTGTTTTGCTTTACATCCTGGCTTTTCAGCTCTGAATATCATGAAATTTGAGTTGCAAGGTCACAATTGCCTTGCTCTAGGCAGTTCTCTTTGAAGCTCAGGACACAGAAATCTACCTTCTTTGTATGGCCTCAGTGTTACGACAACGACATATCCATGGTAAGAAGGATTATGTCAAAACCCTTGCATATGCATCTTTTAACTGTACTTTTAACAATCATACAAATTGTTAACTTACATGCACGGGGAGAGAAAATCCCTTTTTCTACCATGAAAAGTGGAAATCAGGAATATTGACATAAATTTCCTGTGCTGGAAAATTGACAACAATTTGATTTGAAATTTTTCATCACCTCAGGTTTTTCAGTATTGATATATTCTTATTAGTATTGATATGTACAATTAGTTGCAAGCTGGTCATTTACATATTATTAAAATACCAAATAAGTATTCATTTTTCTATTTTCATTCAATAAATAAGTAGTCAATTTTATTAAACAGACTTTTACAAGAATTTTTGAAATATAAAATCAAGAATATCATATTGTGAAACATTCCATAATACCACAGTCTACTTCAATTTATCAGACCATATATATGTAACAGGTTTTATATGGCCGTAGATTAATTTAACTGTATTAATCATTATTCATGTATTATTTCAGCAAGTGTTTTGATGTCATTATTTAATGGCTAAAAAATCACCCCTTTCGGGGCAATTCTGTACATTTTTAGTTAAATCTGTACTAAAAGACTTGAAATGACCCATAATCAGATATCTAGGTCGGAATTCCCCCGGAGGACCAATGAATTGAGTACAGGTACAATATAAATTGAAATCTAAGGTAATACAAAATGACAAGGATTGATTATATGCCGTGTCTTATCGCTGTATAAAGTGCTGCCTTTGGCAACATTATAAAGTCATTTTACACAGTTGATGTCAAATTATCCCCAAGTTTTTTTGTGATTCGTAACAGTTTTATCATTTTGCTTTCTTCTTTCACAGACAAAGTCCAGATGGCTGGAAGGCCGCCAGTCGCTGTTCTTCCATTGGGCACAGGCAATGATCTAGCCAGGTGTCTCCGATGGGGAGGAGGTAAGACTTCAAAAAAAATACTCTTTCACAAAATCGGAGAAAAAGAAGCGGTGTCCCCTTGGGACGTAATTACTTTGCTGCTTGGCAACAGAAACCATAGCAACCAAAGTGATGTATGCTGAATGATGCTCAACATTAGTAGAATTAAAAATATCAAGGTTGTCATTATTTGATAGATTGCCGTTATTATGTTTTCCTCAAAATTGAAAAGCTGTCGGTAATTTTATGTTCTTAGTGAATCCTGAATCACCATGTAATGTGTCTAAACAGACAACTAGTGCATAGAATTGGTGATGCCCCTCTACCAGATCCCGGAAAAGTAGTCAATCTTTTCATCACCATAATTATTGCATTGTTGATATTATTGATGACTTTCAAATGGATTAGGGAATGGCAGCATATGAACAGACCATGATAACATTTATCTGTTCTGTCATCAACAAGCATTTTTCAGACAAGGCAAAAATCTTACAAGTATTATCTTTCATACTTGGCTCAAGGTCAATAAAAATGGTCACTGCATGTCCCTTTGTTTTTGCAAATGAGCCAATATGGTTGACTTGTTCACCATTTTGGATTTATTATTTCAAGTTTAAAGATAACACCAAGATTTGATTCCGTTCTTTTCAAAGTTGACATGAGCAATAACATCGTGACCAGCATAGATAAGTTGTTAATTCAACCACCAGCAGGGCACTCATAATGTCATCATCAATGACTCACAACATTTACAATATACACAATACTGCCAGAAATGCTCTACTTGCATCACCAACAGGTTTTCTTTGATTAAATTTTAATTATGACCCAATGCTTCCCAATACCCTTTGCAATTTGGCATCAAGAAGTCAACATTTCTTTCCCATATCATAACTTCCATGGCCAAACAATTTCAATGTAATGACCACACAGAGAAGTAAAACTCAAATATATTGATACCTACAGTCTTGCAATGATTTGTGTTCCATTCTGACTGTCATCGATTTTGTCCTGAGTTCAATTTTGATCAATATCGATTGTCAGCCATGATTCAGTTGTCAAATCTCTGCCATGTTCAGCTGAAGATATAGGGAACGTAATATATGCAATCAACAAGTGGTACATATGTTGGTATATTTGTGCGCTGGTTACAGGGCAAAATTCAAATGTACATAATAATTGTCCCACGTTTTATACAAAGTAGTCAGTTACTTGTGGATAAGCTGCCAGTGTTGTGATATTTGGCAGTCAACAATGTGGCTAGGCTAAGTACCTCGGTTAACACCCTTTGAGCACCAAAGTCAGTTTTTGTCACCCTTATAAAATATATCTAAGTCAATTTTTGTCAGATTTTTGCCAAAATTTTGATAAAAAACTGTGGCCAATGAAATGTTGTGTTCATTTGGTCCTAAATTATCTTAAGTTACAGAAAAGTTCATAAAAATTGGTAAAATGTTGCACTAAAATTTTGGTTGGAAAAAATACAGCACTCAAAGGGTTTTACTCAATTTTTTGAAACATATTCCACATGGCAAGCAGGCAGAAGAAGCTTGTGATCGCTGTTGTCTATTCACTCTTCTGTGACTCATCAAAATGTAATGAGGGTGAAAACAATAGTGTGGATTTTGAGACGGCATGACTGTTAAACAGTAGAACACAAATGTGATGCTCTTAAATTGAAAAGTACTAACTATTTTTCAAAAAAAGTATAATGATTGGTTGTAACAGCTTTGGAGACAGATGAAAACATATCTTGAAAATTAAATGTCAAGCTGATAACAAGAGATTCTGATTATTACCAGAGGAAAACAGATTAATTCCAGCGCTATTGTTTTCATCAAAAAGAACTCTGCTAAGTTTGGAAGAAAACGTGATGTTTCAAACAAAGACTTCTCACCTTTGTAAATTGTGTTCTCTCATTGTTTATTTGGCCCATCCATCACTGAAGGAACTGAATGTTCAGAGACTCGGCTTAAGGTAGAAAACTCTCAGGGACAGATAGTCGGACTCTCAAATCTCTACAATATTTTTCTGATCTACCACTTGTTGGTGTTCATTTTAAAGCTCTTGGGGAAAGAAAAAGTTTTACCAGCTTAGTTTTTTGAAAATCCAAAATTAAATTTTTCCTCCATAGAGTTAACACTGGGATGGCGGCCATTTTAAATTTCAAATATCGCAAAATTTTGGGTCATGTTTCGCTGGTTTCAAAATTTGCATGGTGACCCCCAATTTTTATTGTTGATTTGGTAAGAGAATGGTTGAAAGTTTCATTCAGGAAAGTTTGAGCAAAAGTTTAAGTCTCACTTTTGAGGTACATCCTACCTTCAAACAACCATGTGTCTGAAATTCATTCTGAATCCTGTATACATCAACACCCTAGCTTTATCTGTTCTGATTATATTCGTGACAAAGTTAGCTTTTGTGAGGTTCTCATGTTTTGTTTCAACTTTTGTGTTCTGATGGAAAGGTAGGGTTATCAGCAGTCAGTGACTTGGAAAATTACTCTTCTCATGCGGGCTTGACAGGTTATGTCCTTGGCTAGTAGGCTGATATCAGTTTAGCGCTTTCAGTCATTTATAGTACATTCTTATTGAACAACATGACAAAAAGTTGTACTTTGTCTTACAAAACAGTTAAATCAATTCAACCCTGTCACAATCATGGTTTAGCCCAACCCACTGTTATCAATGGGTTATTGTTTAGCCCAACCCATTGTTATCAATGGTGATTGAGGACCTGTTCTCAAGGAATGGACTGAACAGGTTACGATGAGGTGAATATAAGATTGAAGATTATGATTGTTCATGAGTTTTGTATTACAATACTTGTCGTGTCTTTGCATTTTTCATAGCTTACATTTTTCTTTCACAATCATGGTTTAGCCCAAACCACTGTTATCAATTGGTTATTGTTTGGCCCAACCCATGGTTATCAATGGTGATTGAGGACCTGTTCTCAAGGAATGGACTGAACAGGTTATGATGCACTGAATATAAGATTGAAGATTATGATCGTCATGAGTTTTATAACACAATACTTGTTATGTCTTCGCATTTTCATAGCTTATATTTTTCTTCTTTGTCTCAAGTGAACATTTTGAGAGGTTTTTTGATTAAATTCTTCATGTAGTCTAATGATATGCATCTATTCTCAGTCACTCCTGAAACATTTTCACAAACATAGACTTGGGATTAGCCTTTTAAGGACAGGCTTAACCCTTTCACCCCCAATTCCCTGTAAACAGGTCCACATTTACCATTGATAACAATGGGATCGGTCAACCACGGTGGTGAAAGGGTTAAACTTTGGTTCATACCATTTTATTTTAAAATGAAGAATAAAAATCAGAAGTCGCTGTTCAAAGTTTGGTATGAGAGAAACATACTCACATTAACTCTGTGGGGAAAACTTACATTTTTGATTTTCACAAAACAAGATGGTGAAAACTACTTCATTCAAAATTTCTGAAAATGAATCTACACAAAAGGTGGACTAGAAAACTATTGTGAAAATTTTGAAACTCCAAAATTTTGCCCCAGTGGTGCAGTCTACCTTCAACTCCTTCCACAAGTGGAAGGAAACTTCAACGCGAGTTACACTGTACTGGTAGTTCTGTTTTGTGATTTGATCCAATGTGGCCCAGTTAGAGAAATTTCACGGTTTTTTAGTAATCACAGTACACACAGGCAGTCTGTGCAAGGGATTATGTGTATCACTTGAATTATTATTGTTAGATATTGCTACATATTGCTACCCATTGCTGTACATATTGTTACATTGTACCACCAACTGTTACTTTGTATAACAATTCATTGAATAACTGTAAGTTACTGGTTCAACAGATTGATACTGTCAAACACAATATGGTCTTATTGAGTTTGTGATCAGTTTGCCTTGTGAAAGTAGGCTGCTCAGTAGCTTAAATTTTTGTCATATCTGATCTGCCAGCACCAACAAAATGCAAGGCAAAACAGTTTTATGATAAATGAACCCAACCAAAATTAAATTCTTAAAAATAGACAAAGCAATTATAAATGTAGCAGAGAATTTTAAAAAATGATATATAGACTTAATGGAATAACTCTGATTTAATTTCCTGCATGGATCAACAGACATTTCATTTGGAGGCTTAACTTTACACTGGGAATATATAAATGAAATGTTTCACAATTTATCACAAATTTTATTTCTTGATTTATGTTGAAAGTATTGATCAATAGAGTGCAACACAGGTATGGCAAGGTCGGCCCTGTACACGTCATTTGCTTTCTCAGAGGAATTAAATCGCCTTTTTTTACATACCCCCTACTACGGCCATGTTGTGTTTATATGTAAATTGCTATTCAACCAAAGAAAGGATTACCCAAAGTCCCAATGGCAAAGTCTAGGTGATATCTCCCCCACTGTGATTTTTTTTTCCTTTAACTGCCTGATTGCACTTTGTTCAGGAAATACCAGGTACTTCAGTCCTTTTGGAGTTTATGATATCCGTCAATTAAGTTGCAAGGCGCTTGTGACAAAGTATCTGCTCAGAATGTTTCATTTATTAGAATCGGAGATATCATAAATTTCTATAAAATAGCATATATGTATATGGAAAGCCATTCCTATAGAAGATGTGGTATCTATAATATGTTGTTAATATCTCAAGCTGTTAGAATCACTCAATTTGTTGTAGATTTGTGTATTACAAATGTTATTTTCATAATTGTGATTTGAATTAAAAATAATTTCAACTCTATGATGAATAGGCCTGTCAGATATCAATATCAAAAGGTTGTATCTGTATGTTTGTGCTTTCTCTGAACAAAAGTGGTTTTAAACCTTCATTACCAAGATTTTTACATTTTCTTCATTGTCATTGATCTAGACTTCAGTAGAGTATAAAGGGGTTCCTGACTTGATAAACTTGCCACATTTATAGAGTGAAACTTATTTTTCATTAAAACCACAGGGAGATGTAAGGAAGCAGGGCAACCAACTGGTTGAAGGTCAAATTTATCATGTGTTTAGACACTGCAATTACTATCATACGTATTGTACAGGTTCTGAACAATAATGTCGTCACTTTCTTTCAGAAATACAGTCACCAGGTTTTTTTCGGAAATAGACTGTAGACGTGTAACTGACAGTATCCATATCAAACACATTGTAATGGAGTGACTTTATAATATAGTGTAGCATTTTATCTGAAAGTACCGTACACTGTCTAAGAAGAATTCAGGAGATAATCTACAAGCTGAAATGTGTGTCAAGTTTGATACAGAGTTAATACTTGTCTTGAGATCCAATCAAAGGAGAGATAATTGTGTTTAACAAATGTAAAAGTTTTTGATTTTAATTGCCAATTATAACACTATCTATTTCATCTTCTTTCGCAAGAGCAATATGTATTTCTTGAATCTCCAACAATAATGATTCCTAATAATGTCACTCTCATTATTATTTTGCAAAAATAAATATTTGACATGTCTAAAAATTTTAAGGTAAAATGTGCCTTGGGGACAGATATTTGGACTGTCAAATTTTTGCTGTACTTTGTTGGTCTACCCATTGTGTTGGTTCATTTTGAAGCTCAAGGAGTAAATAAAATTTTTCTGTCATACTTTTATGAAAATAGTATTGGTTTTCCTCCATGGAATTAACAAGGATGGCAGCCATTTTGAATTTCAAATGTCAGTAAATATAATGCGGAATCTGAATCTACATTTGATCAATTATAATTATTGTACTCTGTCTTTCCATTTCAGGTTATGGAGGTGAAAGTTTACTGAAAGGGCTCAAACAGATTGAACATTCTACAGTTGTGATGATGGACAGGTGGAAGGTAGAACTGAGTACAACCAATGACAATGAACAAGGAGACCCTATACCGTACACTATCATCAATAACTACTTCTCCATAGGATTGGTACGTACAGCACAGTATTCTCCTGTTTTCCGTGAAGGTATATTTAAATATGCCACATCTTTACAGAATACTTCACGGCTATGCTACTGAAAATTTGCTGACCCTAAAGTTCATGGTGCCTTTAACCCTTTGAGCGCCAAAGTGCATTTTTGTCCCCTTTATAAAATAAACCCCAGTCAATTTTTCTCAGGCTCTTGCCAAAATTTTGAGAAAAAAGTGTAGCCACTGAAATGTGATGTCCATTTGGTCCAAAATTATCAAAAAATTACAGAAAAATTCATAAAAATTGGTAAAATTTTGCACTAAAATTTTGGCAAGAAAAAATTATAGCGCTCAAAGGGTTAATATCAATCACAAAGAATCAGTAAATTTATCAGGCTTTGAGAGAAGTACCTGGATAAAAGATACTATGATCATTCAACAAGATTTGGACACTGCCAATGCTGCAGGAGAATTAATGCCAATATGAGTATGACCATGGCTTGATTTTTGATCCCTGCAATGATCTCTTGTATTTATGAGCTGTATATTCTTTTTGACAACTATAATCCCGAGCATCTGATTTACAAGTCTTACAAGAACTTCAAAATTTTGCGTCTTGAAAAAAGTCTGTAAATCAAAAAAATTGACAGCACAAAGAATGTATTCATGACTTACCAAGAACCCTTGCACCACTAAGACTGATCAGATATTTTTGTCTGGGATTGTCTGTGATTTTTTGCTATCATTGCCGTAATATTGTCATATTTTGTTTTTAAAAAGCTGGCAATTTTAGTAACAGAAATTGTATTTTTTCACCAGGATGCATCAATAGCCCACCGCTTCCACACCATGAGGGAAAGACATCCGGAAAAATTCAACAGCCGAATGAAGAACAAATTGTGGTATTTTGAATTTGGAACTTCAGAGACCTTCTTTGCCAGCTGTAAGAACTTACATGAAGATGTGGATGTTATGGTGAGGAATTGGATTCTGTTATTTTTTTGCTGTCATTGCCTTAATATTGTCATATTTTGTTTTAAAAAAGCTGGCAATTTCAGTACAGAAAAGACTATATATGTGAGTCTTTAGAGCCATCATACTTCAATACCATGCACTTTGTTTTTGCGTTTGGTAACTGTTCAAGTAGCAGTGGCAGGCTGTTGCTGCACTTTTCAAAAATATCTGACAGGCTTCTTGAATACAAGAATGTTTGAGTTTAGAACATGGCCAAGGTGTTGCAAAATGGTTTTGTTCAAAGAAATGTCTTTTTTCAGGCAAAAAATGAAATTGTGCTTGTTTCTGGTCATCATCTACATCTCACTGAAACTTGGGTGATGTCTTTGTTCCTTTCAACAGTGGTCCAAATCCTTAACGTAGTGTTCCAAAACAAACGGCAAACACACAATCCACACAATTCACAATATTGCATTAGTAAAATCAATAAACTCATACTCATAGGACCAGCCTTCCCTTCTTACCCATTAAATGCTGAAAAAAAGAAAGAGAATTGCAATGCCAAAAATTATCTCGTGCATTTTTCATCCATTAGCAATGAAAATGTAGGTCAGGGTGTTAACTGCCATAGTGTTGTATGAGTAACATACCCTGAGGATAAAAAGTTCTATGCGTAAGGTACGCTTTGTATCCCCTAGTGCGTACTGCATCATGGAACCGGAAAACTCAGAGTTTATTGTATGAAAGATATTCTCCGATTAGTCACCAAAGAAGTTTCATTGTGAGGAAATTAAAGCTATTTTGAAAAAATAGCTGAGTTCATCTCTGAAGGAAAGACTTTTATTCCTCAGTGCGATGGGGTGTCACTGGACCTTGCCAACGGACCACCTCTTCAGTGCATTGCTTTGCTGAACATACCAAGTACACACGGTGGTACCAACCTGTGGGGTGACACGCCAAAGAAAAGACAGAGCCGACAGTCCAAGAAACCATCCAAGAAGCAGGACCGTGAAAGCCAAAGCCATCCAACACTCAGTACAACTTCATCAGGAGATTTACAATATGCAACACAAGGTAGAGCTTTGTCATTTGGTCTCACATCACAATCTTCCAAAACCACTTATAGACTACAGCTTAACCCTTTGAGTGCCAAAGTCAAGTTTTGTCACCTTTATAAGATATACACTAGTCAATTTTTTTCAGAATTTTTGCCAAATTTTGATAAAACCCTGTAGCAAATGAAACGTGATGTCCATTTTGTCTAAAATTATCAAAACACTTATAGAAAAATTCATTAATATTGGTAAAATGTTGCACTAAAATTTTGGCAGGCAAAATTACAGCATTCAGAGGGTTTATTATTTCAGGATCTACTTAGAGCCTCTGTAAATTCCGTGTTCCAACAAGTTAGGAAATATCCCAGCAATTTTGATAGACAAGATAACAATTTTTCTTTCCAAATCATAACTTTATCAACAAACCCAGATTCAGGGCCTCATGAAAGATAAAAACAGAAATCTGCACTTAGTCATACAAGAGATCTTCAGTTGTTGTAAAAATTAAGCAGGTAAAAATCTCAAGAGGAGAAGCTGGGATCATACAGTGTATGATCAATGAGTTGAACATATTGCTACTGTATTCAATATATTCACACTGTTGTTGATTGATATATAACTGTACAGCCTGGGTAATTTTGCCAAATTTCAATGAGTTTTTCAGTCACCCATGTAGATAGCTATAGGTCTTGAGACAACTTTCCCATCCCAACTCAATTTCTAATTGCATATTTTTATTTGGCAACATGAGCAGGCAGCAGAAACGCATACTGGTAGACCACATTGTGACATATATTCCAAACATGCAGGCATAAATTGTCAAATAAAATCAGTTCGGTTTGTCAAAGATCACACCAAGAAATTCCAGATGTCTTTTACCCAATTCAGTGTAGCAATATTACCACAGTGTTTGGACATATGCTTTAATAACACATAAACTATTATAAAAAAAATTCCTTTGCTAATTTGAATAAATATTTCCAAGTGTTTGCTTTATTATGGCAGTATAACACACCTAGCCCAACATCTTGTGAGCAAAAGCATTTTTTGTCCCAGTTAAATAATTTCTAAGGAGCTCAGTATCACGTGTCAGATATGAACATTTTAATACCAGTGATAAGCATTATTTATCTGGAAATCCTTGCTTTTGGGGAATGAGTGAATGTTTGCAGTATGGAAGTTGACTATATAATCATTGACATAATTCTTTGTCTTCCTCTCGTCCACTCCAAGAGTTTCAGTATCTTCACAATGCCAATATTAGTCTTCCAGTACTCACACAAGTCATAATGAATCAATTAGAATAACACACAACATCCAAGGTGAATGGTAGATTCATTGTCCTCTGGTAATTAACTGGCACTAATTATCTCAGAAAGTCAAATTGAATGAAATCGAATTTTGCAATCTTGATTTTGGCCTCCATTGTTTACTGGTAGAATATCTTCATTATCTCTGGATCATAATGCTGTTTATTTTCAGCAAAATTAGCCTCATTATTTCAAGACAACATCTTTACTCTTCCGAGTACTCAATAATCTAATAATTTTAATCTCAATATTTATCACTTCAAGATCTATTCAGTGATATCCAATAAACTGACAAAAATATCTCATTCATCTTATGAGAGGTTTCTTCCTGAAACATGAAAAGTCCAGTATTCTGTGGTTATTTTTAATTGCAGTACTTCATCACGACTCAACAATAATGTTCACGCTCTCAGAGCAGGGTTTTGGTACGCCATTGTCAGAGAGATCTTTCATTGTTTTGTACCATTTCAGAAAATCTAATTGGATCATTCAAGTGACCTTGGATTTGAATGGTACCTTCAAAACACAGTGTTGATTGATAACATTTTCACAACAATGCAATAAATAATGGGAGACAGTTTATACTTAAATGATTCTCCCGTTCTGAGGAAAGAAGTTTGCTTGATATTTGGCATCCTAGATCAAAGCAAAAAGTGTAAGAAATGTACTTCTAACTCACTGAGAGGCTGTGTGCATTATGTGTGCCAGGCCTACATAGAAAGCATCACTTTAGGTTTTCAAGGTTCCTTATGAATATGTTTCTGAAATAAAGAATCAACATATTGCTAGTTGGCAAAAAGTGTGGGAACAAATTGTAATCCATTTCACACTACGATAACCTTATCAAACAATTTTTTAATTTATATATGGGAAACTTTGCTTCTGTCATTTACAACCTTTTGTTGAACTTCAGCTGTGAGGGTCATTTTAATTCTGATATCATCACCCACAATTTAATGAATTTTTGGCAGCTAACATGATCAATACAAAAACTAATGTCATGAGGAAAACCAATTAAAATTGTGAAACTGTCACACTAATAATTTTACACTTTTCATTTGTTGGTATTAAATATCACAGTCATGTAATGAAAAGTTCATGGTATATTGGATATGGGGAAAGGTATACCACTTGGAACCAACATTCAATTAAATTAATAGAACGATATATTTACGCAACCATTAATATTATCAATGCATCCATCAACCTATCACTTGTTTTATGACAGGTAAAACATTTCTAACAAGATCACTTCCTGTCCAAATGGTTATCAAGATCAAATCAAATAATAAAATCTCCCATTGGAATATTTTATGTATCTATTTAAATATCTTAATATCAATATTTAATGAAAAATGTCACCAAAGAACTGAGTAACCTGTAATTTTTATTCTTTGTTTGTTCCGTTGATTAAGTAATAAAATCATAATTTTTGTCTTTCACTTTAATTTGTAGTTGCTTTTTTGAACTTCAAAACTGTGTGATCATTATACTGTACGGTACCATACTTTTTGCTGAACAATGCTGCCCTCAATCAGCACTGTGTGTGGTCTTCTAAAAAACTTTCCGTTTTAACACATGACAAATATATGACATCATTACATCTCTTACAAATTAATGCCATAAAACCAAGTTAATATGCCATTATTTTCTCATGGAAATTAACACAAGAGATGATTTATAGGAGTTTTATAATCATAGACTGTGCTTGGTCATGTACCCATCCCATTTTACCACAAATAGTGTTACAACTGAATCTACATCCTGGCAATCATCTGCCTGAATTTTGACTGGTCAGGTTTTTAGTCCCCACGGACACCGTCCGGGGGGACTTATAGGTTTGGTCATGTCCGTCCGTGTGTGCGTGCGTGCGTCCGTCCGTCCGTCCGTCCGTCCGTTCACGCAGATATCTCAGAGATGCCTGAAGCGATTTCATTCAAACTTGGTACAAGGATTACTTCATATGTCATACAGATGCACGTCGATTTGTTTTGTGATACGATCCAATATGGCTGCCAGGCGGCCATTTTATTACGATTTTTTCATGTACAGAGCCATAATTCAGGCATGTTTCAACTGATTTTATTCAAAGTTGGTACAAGGACATTGACCAGTGTCATAGATATGCACGTCGATTCTTTTTGTGATACGATCCAATATGGCCGCCGTGCGGCCATTTTGTTACGATTTTTTCATGTACAGAGCCATAACTCAGGCATATCTCAACCAATTTCATTCAAAGTTGGTACAAGGACATTGACCTATGTCATACATATGCACATCAATTTGTTTTGTGATAAGATCCAATATGGCTGCCAGGCGGCCATTTTATTACGATTTTTTCATGTACAGAGCCATAACTCAGGCATGTTTCTACAGATTTTATTCAAAGTTGGTACAAGGATATTGACCAATGTCATAGCTATGCACATCAATTTGTTTTGTGATACGATCCAATATGGCCGCCGGGCGGCCATTTTATTACGATTTTTTCATGTACAGAGCCATAACTCAGGCATGTTTCTACAGATTTTATTCAAAGTTGGTACAAGGACATTGACCAATGTCATAGCTATGCACATCAATTTGTTTTGTGATACGATCCAATATGGCCGCCAGGCGGCCATTTTGTTACGATTTTTTCATGTACAGAGCCATAACTCAGGCATATCTCAACCAATTTCATTCAAAATTGGTACAAGGACATTGACCTATGTCATACATATGCACATTGATTTGTTTGTGATACGATCCAATATGGCCGCCAGCAGGCGGCCATTTTATTACGATTTTTTCATGTACAGAGTCATAACTCAGGCATGTTTCTACAGATTTTATTCAAAGTTGGTACAAGGACATTGACCAATGTTATAGCTATACACATCAATCTGTTTTGTGAAATACGATGGTATCAACGGGACTCGAACCCACAACCCACGGCACCCAATCACCTAGCGCAGAGGACAACAGACAAACCGCTCGACTAAATCCCAATCCTAAAAAGATTGGTTCAATAACCGAGCTATTAGGATGTTACAATTTTTGACTGCACCCTCTCCACTCGCCGTAGAGTTCGTGAAGCACTCATGCTAGCACACACGCTATCATACATCTCACACAAACTATATCGAAGCGAAGCAATGAATACAATGCTTTACACGTGATACGATCCAAAATGGCCGCCATGCGGCCATTTTGTTACGATTTTTTCATGTACAGAGCCATAACTCGAGGCATATCTCAACCAATTTTATTCAAACTTGGTACAAGGACATTGACCTATGTCATACATATGCACATTGATTTGTTTTGTGATTCGATCCAATATGGCCACCATGTGGCCATTTTATTACGATTTTTTCATCTCCTGAACTACAACTCAGACATGTATCAAGCGAATTTATTCAAAAGTATTTTTATCACAGACCTAATGAAGAGGACTCTATCCTCTCTGAGGACCTGTAATCAAAGCACCCATTAACAAGTGGGGACTGTGTCATCAACGATGACTTGTTTAATGGTGAGGTAGGGGATGAGGAGAGTAGAAAAATCTTAGAAGTGATTGTGCATCTTAGTATTGTTCCAATAGTTTTGAGTTTTATCAGCAACCACCTGATTGAATTTTGACTGGTCTGGTTTTCCGATGGTGAGATCGGGGATGAAGAGAGTACAAAATCTTGTACAACATTGTTGTGTCTTTAGTTTCATTCCATCGTTTCTGAGTTTTGTCAGCACTTTCCTTTTCATCAGCCTGTATGCAATTCGTGTTTGGATTACTACGTGAATGTTTTCAGGAATTTGTCCATATTTAAAGTATTAGTATGATATTTCTATGAAAAAATATGTGTGGCTTCATAGAATATCAATTTTTTTAAAAATTGGTGAAAAGGAGGGACAAATTCTGACAATAATGCCATATTAAAAGTGCAGCGGCTGATTTCTACCAACTGACCTCGTCTGTGAACCAACCCGATCATTCATAGAAGAATACAAGTGATGGATATTTTTTTTTTCTGTGAACGATTCTGGGCAAGCAGTGTCATAGTTCACAAATTATACATATTCAGAAAACTTGACACTAACACTGAGAAACACAACATAAAAACAATGAGTCAACATTGACTGGAAAAAGTTTTACAGACAGACTATTCTAATGATGATTATAGAATTTTGTGGTCACTGTGTAAATTTGTGTTTTCTTTATTATTAAATGAAATCACCAAAATATTGTCACAGTATGAATTTCTTTTTTGTGTCGAAAGTCATTTTTCAAGATTCTTCAATGCTTCTTGGTTTTGTTTGTTTGTTTGTTTGTTTGTTTGGGTATTTGTTTGTTGTGAGTTATTCTTAGCTTAGGGGTTTTTTCCCACTCTCTCGGTAGGGTTTTTGAGACATATACTTGTTCTAGTATATGTAACTGTGAGAGCATATAACAGTTTTCTTTTCAATGCTGAGCTCAAAAATCTTTTCATGAGATCAGGTAGATTCACATGTCAGTTATTATTGACAAGATGCTGAAGAATTGGTGTAAATACTTCCTTCGTCCCTTTCTCTCTATATTATTTTACTACCACTACATCGAAAAAAGCAGTGTCATTAAGTTTTAGGAAAAAATAAGTAAACTACAGTTGGCATACATATATGCAAATCCTTCATATGTACAGTAAGTTTTCTGCAAAATTTCCATACTGGCTAATTTCAAGTCTAGTAGCTGTAACGTTTGATGATTTTCCACTACTGTTCTTTTTTCTGTCAACTTCAATTTCTTTTTCTACACCCAAAAGCATATTCAAACAACTGTTAAGCATGTCAACACATTTTCTATATGAGTAAAATGCAAGTTGTTAATGTTGAATTCTAGTCCAGATCAGCTAGAATTCACATATCAACAATAACAAAGCAGTTTACACATCTACAGATTGAGTTGACAAGCAGAATACTATGTATCTCAACATGCCTTTAAGAGTTAGACAAGAAAGTGCATTTATTGTTGATATTAGACGCAAAAATATTGAAAAAATCATCAATCTAAAGTTACAGCTACTAGTACTAATTCCCATGTATAAACTGGACACAAGCCAAGTTGTTTTGAAGCCCTGCTTGCATGTACTTCCTGGGAAGCACGTATGGGAAATGTTCCTTAGAAACACCCTTGCCCTTTCATTCTTTTCAGCTCTGACCGAGCACAACAAATCCTTACTATTTTTGTCTTTCCTTCTAAGAAATAACACATGTTTTGTAACAAGGTTGCAATCAACGTCACTGATCACGTGCAAAAGTGGAATTCATATCCGTTAATGTCTTCATATTATACAACTTGTCCATATCAGAAGTGGAGTTTGTTGAAAGTGAAAGCCATTCAGATTAACCCTTTGAGCGCCAAAGTCTATTTTTGTCCCCTTTACAAAATAAACCCCCAGTCAATTTTTCTGAGATTTTTGCCAAAATTTTGAGAAAAATCTGTAGCAAACGAAATATGATGTCTATTTGGTCCAAAATTATCAAAAAATTACAGAAAAATTCATAAAAATTGATAAAATTTTGCACAAAAATTTTTGGTGGGAGAAAATTACAGCGCTCAAAAGGTTAACTGTACTTAGTTGGAGATCTGATAGTGCAATTATTAATAATCGTGAATTCTAATATGCTAAACTTGAATCTGGCCATCATATTGGCTGGAGCAAGGGTTTATATTCTCAACAAGAAGGCCTGTGTAACATATGCAAATTTCAAACTCCAGCTTGAGAGCTCAACACACTATCCTGTCAGGCAGGTCTACAGCTTGAGGTTGATTTTGATTGTTAAATTTGGTCTGGTGCAGCTAGATAACTCACAAATGAAGAGTTTGCACAAAAAGCAATGATAATCAAACAACAACATCCATTTTTCACTTTCTTGTTGAGCGTTTTCAAGTGAAATTCTTCAAGTTCCATGTGTAATTGATGTGTTGTGTTACCGTATTGTATTAAATCAACTGTGCACATGCGTATGGCTCGTACCAGTACATTCTTTTTAGAGTTGGAGTTGAGGCTGAGCTCCTGAACCCTTGTCCCAACTTCCCATTGTAAATACAGTCAAACCTGTGTATAGTGGTCACTCAATGGACCAAGAAAAAGTGACCACTATATGGAGGTGGCCTTTCTATAGAGGGTGGGTGTGGCATTACTTTCTGTGCAGGTGGTGCGCTAAGTGATGAATTTAGGGAAAGATAAAAGCAAATTATAAAAGTCTATAACATAAGTCTGTTAAAAAACATAGAACAACTATTTAGTTTCTGAAAGCTTGTAATTATTATATGAGATTTTATTTCAGACAAATTATTAAAAAAAATCGTCCATAGTTAAAAAAGTAATGCAGAATGTAAAATCTGTAAAAGTAGACTTATTTCGTGCTTGCCAGTCTGAGCATTTTTGATAGAGGTCATTGAGAGTCAGATATATTGACCATTATATACAGGTTTTGTACCAAAATGGAGCAATTCCATGTGACCACTGACCACATAAGAGAGGTGGCTGTTCTGTAGAGGGCCTTTAACATGTAAAATACCATGGGACTGCCACAAAGTGACCACTATAGAGAGGTGACCGCTCTGTAAGGGTGACCACTATGACAGGTTTGACTGTAACAACATTGTCCACTTGTATTTAACTTCATCATAATAATGAGGTTATAAATGGTGCGCTCAGGTATTTGGTTGGGGACACAAGACCTCTTGGGTGAAAATTAGCATATTTGGCGGGAAATAGTTACCCCACAAACCTGCCGTTTATAACCTCTAAAAGTCCACTCACTCATCTGGTGTAAGGGATGGACCATTGTATCTCAGGAAGGGTGGTCATAATTCTGACATGCACTTTTTTCCACAGTCTGAAATTTGACAGTTATTTTTTTAGTTTAAATGTTCCATGGCATTGTATATTTTTTATGATATTTTCATACATTTGTGATGGCCCGTCAGTCATTAGGGACGACATAGATAAAAATATTTTCACTACATCAGTGAAATATTATCTTCAAATATCAAATTGATACTGCATACAAGTGTACACAAGCATTAGTAATTTCAGTTCAGGTAGTTTTTCAATACAAATTACCTGATAGAAAAGATGCCTTTTCATCGAGTGTACTTTGAGAGTGAAAAGAAATGCAGAGAACAAAAAATGTTGGGTAGCTAGTTATTCTTTGCTAAGCCCACGGCAAAGATGACGGATGAAAGAAAATGACATGGTGATTGTTGTTGAGAGTGTTAACAAGGTCTTGTACATGCTTGCTTGCAGAATACTGCCATGAATAATAGGCCACAACAGAATACATGTTCAATAATAGAAGATTCAGAAGTTAAAAAGGCTTCATCAATGAGAAATGCATCGTTTTTATGTCAAGAGGAATGTAATAGCAATATTCGAATAACATTTATGTCGTTCTCATGAGTCAACATATTGTCTTTATATTGCTGTAGGGTTTTTTGTCGTAGTCCATAACAGGAATTCTGGGTAAAGATTTTATCTTATGTCACCAAAATTTTATCCTTGCTTGGTTTTGAAAAGACATAATTTACCTCGTAATTCCTAGTGATTCAGCGACTGTCATAAGATATAGTGTCTTAGCCATTTTATGTTGCTCTTCAATTCAATTATGTGATTGTTGTGTTACTATATCAAACATTAAAGTATGGGTTATGAAACCCCTTACAGCAGGATTTGGTAGATACGTCATATGTTGTCACACAGCCTTACATACTGCCACTGTCAATGTTTTATTGGGGGGGGGGTATTTTTTTGTGTAGTTACTGAAATTAACCCTTTGAGTGCTGTTATTTTTCCTACCAAAATTTTACTGCCATATTTTGCAAATTTTTATGAATTTTTATAATTTTTTTGATAATTTTGGACCAAATGGACATCGCATTTCATTGGCCACAGTTTTTTTATCGAAACTTTGGCAAAAATCTGAGAAAAATATTGATTAAGGTATATTTTGTAAAGGGGAGAAAAATTGACGTTGGAGAAAAATTGACATTGGTGCTCAAAGGGTTTAGTGTAAAGAGACATCAGTTGTAACATGTGATCGTGTTTCATTACTTTTATTGCAGGAATTTGTTTTATTTGTCTACTTAAAGCATGTATATATACAGAATTGGCCTTGCCATCACAAGATATTTTGTACAATATTGCAATGTTACAGCTGACAAATTAATTCAGGTTTAGACTAGAATTCGGTCAGTAGCAATAAAATTAGATTAGACAGTACACACACCATGTGTTGACCAATTGAACACTGACCATTTTGACAAGACTTCGAGAGGATGAGCAAGAAAACTATACTTTTCAAACAAAATAAAAATATACTGTACAATAAGACATCTTTAAAGACAGCTTTAAACACATCACAAAAGTTAAACTGTTCGTTGAACCAAAACGATTTTTTGATTGAGTTCATATTTGAAGTCACAATCATAAATATCATATGTGATTCATAACTGATCATCAGCTACCTCCATGTACTCAATTTCTAGATATTGGTGATAAGCTTATTGAGGTCATTGGTTTGGAGGGGGCGTTCCACGTCGGCCAGATCCGTGCCGGTCTCAAGTCATCTGCCAGGAGGCTAGCACAGTGTACCTCTGTCACAATACGAACCCGGAAAAAATTTCCTATGCAGATAGATGGAGAACCCTGGCTACAGTCACCATGTACTGTAAGTATTCAGTTTTTAGCTCACATTTGGTATGTATATAAATACCAAAAAGAGCTTATATGGTGAGTCGGTGGCGTCTGTATGTCTGTATGTATGTATGTATGTATGTATGTATGTATGTATGTGCGGATGTATGTTTTTGGGGGTTTTTCAGTTCTTCCTACCTACCTACAATGCCCTCCCCCCTAAAGTTTAACTCTCCCCATTGTTTTCAATAGGTTGCATGTTTCTGTTGTGAAAATAGGGATAAATTGGGTACTATGTAAAGAATTTGGTGTTCTAAGGCTGCTGATGTTGAGCCTGTTCACCCCAACCCCCTGTACAGAGGTCCACATTCACCATTGAATATCATCAGTGGGAAGCCTAGAAATATATAGCCACAAAATTGAATGCAACCGTCTTACCATGTTGATGTGGTAGTGGTAGATAAGAATGAAATAAAGCCTACATCTATGTTACCCCACAGCGGGCCATACAGTTAAGATTAGGCATAATGGCAAAACTTTCAGAATATGCTAATTTCATGAAATAGAAATCTGTTATTGACCCTTTTGTTTTCCATTTACTCCTATGAGGAATTGAAAACTTAAAATATACCGAAGTCACTTGATGAAAGATTAAAGTTGCCATTAAAGGTATACAGTCACCTGTTATCTAAATATGCCCATATATGGTCAAAGGGGCGTCCTTGGTATTCAAAATGCCTATGTGAGGGCGCTGTTTTTAAAAAAGTGGCCACCCGCTTAAAATCTGTGATTGGTTAGATTTTCTCTTTCCATGGTAACTGTGGCAAAACTGGAACAGGTGACAGTGTACCTTTAAGAGCCTGACAGGAGATTGAAGGGCTAAAAATATTTTTACTATTTCTCTTTTCATGCAAAATGTGTGAATCCCTCCAGGCTTGATTAATATAGGCTAGTCCACTGAACATCCGGTCAAGTTGTTTGTGACCAGCTTTATTTGCCAGCATCTGTTGTCAACACATTGCATCAGTGAATTCACAAACCAAGCCTCACTAATTACCTTAACGTAGAACACACCTTGGGGATAGATATTCAGAATCTCAAACTTTTACAATTCTTTTCTGCTCTACCACTTGTGGGTACTTATTTTAAAGCTTGTTGTAAGTAAACATTTTCGCCGGCTTAGTTTTGTGAAAAATGTATTTGTTCTCCTGTAGAGTACAGGGTTGGCCGTCATTTTAAATTCAAACATCAATAGGGCCGTTCACAGTTTACGTCACTGTTCTCTTATTAATATGCAAAATAAATATTTGTCCGCATTTTCAGATAACGCTTTTGAAAATTACGCATGCAAGAACGACGAAAATACATCTCAGTGGGTGACTGCTAGTGTAACAATGAATACTAAAAAACATATTAACGACTCTGAGTACAAACTGCAAAACGGGCACATATGCAACATGATAAAATTTGTCCGCATTTCAAGCTGCGTGTGCGATGTCGCGCGCGCGTACAGCTATATTTAGTAACAAACCTGTAACCGTGAACAGCGCTATAGATGATAGGTATTTAATTTCTCTAGTATCAAAATTTGCGTGGAGACTCCTGATTTTTATTCTTGCTTTATCAGGAAACAGCTCAAAGTTTCATTAATGAAAGTTTGAGTAAAAATATAAAAGTACCAATTTTGAGGCATGCTCTACCTCACGGTCCCTCGTGGAGAGACCGTGGCTACCTTAATGAATACATAAGCATAGTCTAGGAAAGTTTAACATGTATATAAGTCAGTTTATCAACAAATGGAAGTTTTCTCTCACACACACACACACACACATGGGTACAGCTGTTGAATAGTCGATACTTTCTTCCCTGTTGTCATAATCCACAATCTTAGGGTGCCTTTTTATCATAAGTAGATACCCCTATGATGATGATAGATTGCAATATGGTATTGATGAAATCATGGCCTAGTATTCTACAGTTTTCTGAAAACAGAAAGCAAATTTTGAAATTGATCGTTAATTGCGTGAAGACAAATGATAACTGTTCATTTTGAAAGAAGCTATTTCAGCTTTTATGATAAAACTGAAAAAGTTAGTGTTCCCATGAAATGTAATTTGAAGGTGACGCAATATGTGTCTCCAAGGAGACATTTCACATCCTAAATACCCAATTCAGTCTTGTCTGTTATCTTATACTATGGTGCGTTTTTCTAAAAACAGATCTTTGGTGGGATTTTTTTGTTAAATGAGAAATGACAACCACTTTTGAGGGATGTTATGGTGATATATCAAATAGGGCATTTTTGGACCCTGATGAAGAAATTTCTACAGATTGTTCATTGTAGTGGGTAGAGGTACTCTTTTGGAATGCTGCATATTAAAAAATTTTTCTGATTTGTCAGAAGGTTGTATGTATGACTGAAATGATAGCGTTTGCTGTAGTAATAAACAAAAATATATATTTAAGTGAAGTTGATTGTGATACATATTTGCAAAAGTCAAGTATGCACACACTCTCATAGGCAAGCTGAATTTTGTTGATTTTAATACTTGTCTCCAAGTGACGTTTCTCTTCAATTTTTCTGTTCTTTGTTTCAGATTTCAATAACCCACAAGAATCAGGTTCCAATGCTGGTGGCACCCTCGCCAAACAAGAAAAGTTCCTTCACAAAGCTATTCAAAAAGAATAGGGAGCCAATTCCGACTCTGCTGGAGGACTGAAACAGACCAGTTAACGGAAAAGTAGACCAAACTGCAGATTACAGTATGTCTAACACAAAAAATAAAAAAATCCAGGAAACATAGTCACGATTTAAAACAATGTTTTGTTTGTCCAATCATGCAAAAAAGCCATTCAGTATTATTTCTACACACTGAATCATGTACAGCTCATGAAATAGGATATTAGCAGCTGCTTAAATCAAATTTATGCTTGATTATGTGAGTTAGATATCCTGTGCCACATAGTAGTGTTGTCATGGTCAGCTACAGTGCTTTGTGTGTGTCTCAGATGTGTCTATATTTTGATGTTGTCAAAATGTTGGGTTGCATCTACACAATTAAAAAATTTTACCGACACATAGACAGTGACGGCTGAAGAAGTCCAGAAATGCTGACGTTGAATTGTGTATTCCAGACATAGTCGTCTAAAATTACCTGAGACAATTTTCAAAAATTAGAGACTTTTAGTTGCGTTATTCATCAATAGTGCCATTTGCAGTTACAGGTTTATTACTAAATCGGACACCACCGCTTGAAATGCAGACAATCTTTGTCAGTGTTTCATGCATGGCTGTTGTACATTGCAGCTTGTGGTCTGAGCCATTGATATATCTTTTAGTGTTCATTGTAACATTTGCAGTCACCTATTATGCTGTATTTTTGCTGTTCCTTCCACAAATGCAATCTAAATTTGCGGGCAAATGTTTATTTTTGCATATTAATGACATAACAATAACATGATTTGCGAACAGCCCTATTTCAAAAGAAGATGATTCTAAAATTCAAGGTACTGCATTTCATTTGTTTGGATTTGAAATTTTTTAAAATTATCTTGCCAGCATGAGAAATGTCATCATTTTTTGTGTAACAAGAATGTGATGTCATCACTTTTGGGGCTGATGTCATCTCTTGAACCATAGTTACAGGCCGAGTTTGCACATTTCTTGCAAGTAGTCATCTAACTCAATACGCCACAAAATGATCATAATTTGTGCTTAAATGTTGTTGTAATATTCAGAAAACGATACTTTAATGAGGAAGTTGGGTGGGCAGTCTGGGGTTTCTGTGAATTTAATGATTTAGATATAAAAACCCAGTATTTACTTGGTGGAAATTGATCTTTCATCTTTAATGTTTAAAACTTATGCAAATTAGCTGTTACTCTAGGCCAAATTTGCACAATTCAAAAAAAGATTTGAAAAAAGTGTGAATTTTTACTAGAAAAGAAAAGTATAAGGGGCATATTTGTGACTGTGTTTTTAATGATAATTCTTTCATTTTTCCTTTTTTTCCTTTTATTGTGAAATCAAGGTGTACACATTATAATCGTGAATAGAACAGTAACTTAAATTGAAACCTTTTTGTTGGCAAAGTACAAGATTTTTAAAAAACATTCTCCAGTTCTAGATACTTTATGCTTTCATGGTAGATATTGTAATATGTTGATCATGTGACTTTCCATGCAAGTCTGATGTTAATCACATGTCAGTCACATGATACTTCTTTTATATCCTTGTGGCTTGTGATTGTAAAAGAGTATAATGGTGTTAGGTAACAGCAGTTCTCTCCAGGTTGGTTTGACTGCATTTTTTTTATTTTGTAGAATAGCTTATATATATATATATATATATATATATATATATATATATATATATATATATATATATATATATATATATATATATATATATATATATATATATATATATATATATATATATATTATACACACACAGTTTGGTTTGTGTAAAGAATGCAACTGAATACTTTGATGCAATCTGATGATGAGACAAAAGGTAAAAGTTCCTCAGTGTCGTTGTGATATCATATTGACAACTAAGAAATTGATTAGAGCTAGTTTGGGCCATATCCATGAGTTTATTCAGAAATTCACTGAAAATTTGGAAAGGAATGAACATCGTAGACTTGACAAAAAACGCCCAATCTTTGCTATCTCTAACATTCTATGACACATCTTTGACAAAAATACACTTCCTTATCCAAATGAAGTGAGAAAATTTCAAGGGAAAATATACAAATACAAGCAAATAAAACATGTTTCGTAGACAAAGAAATTGAAAGCACATCTAAACATGTTTTTGACCTTGAAATTTGATATTGTTAAGCAATTATTTGCATTTTGGAATTATTAAAAATGTGAAAGAAACAATACACACTACCAGAACACTCAACTGCATCCCCTTCTTATGATAGAGAGAACTTTTATCAGAGGTTGTCCTTTATAATATGGTGAATAAATATAAACAGACCCCCTAATATAATATTAAATGGTTTACAACCCAGTGTGGGCCCAATATACTTCTATCTCGCAAAACAAAAACAAAAGTTTTGAATCGTGAAAACAAAATTATCATTAGATTCAGATTCAGAATGGAAAGATTTGAAAAACACTCGTCGATATGGCTTCAATCAAGCAGCAAACATCTACAAAAATTTGTCAGATAATGTAGTGAGATCATAGTTACACAAGGACTGTGACAGACCTGACCGAAAATTATGAAAAAAATCTGCAAACCATAGAAATAGTTATGATATCATGACACACGGTTTGTTTGATAATACCTTCAATGTGTCTCATAAGATTGCATGACAATTGCAACACCTTTGTGATACTTGCAACCAAACACAACCAGCATAGGGGAGATATGCTTAGTTCATGATTGCTCTTTAAGCAAAGACAAATACTTTATTCTTCAGTATTAATTACTCTTAATTAATTAAAAATAAATGAATAAATAATTATCTGGGACAAAATGGTGATTAATTTATTGTAATTATAAAAAAAATCAAATTCTATTTACTAATCCTAGTTAAAATTCCAAATATGATCATAATTGTGCATAAATTTTAATAAATTTCAAATATTGTATAGAATGAACTTTTATGTGGATTTCATACAGTTTGATTTTTAGACAATGTCTGTTAATTCTGCTTGTCATCTTACTGAAATCTCTCTCTCTCACTCACTCTCATTCTCAATGGGTATATAGATGATTTTAATGTTGGTATTGTTGTGTTTGTGGTTTTTGTGTTGTCAATCACTCAATGTCAGCCAGAATAAGCCCAGATCAAAAAAGAATCTCCTTCTCCACAGATATTTTTTTTTATAGACCTTCTTTCGTACATGTAGCCTTGTTTATATCAGAGATGAACCCAAATCTGGCAAAAAATACCTCACATGTTGATAGCTAGTTTCAAAAAGCCAAGTCTACAAGAGGTCAGCAACTGTTTTGTTAACACTGTCTTTAGCTTTACTATGAATATAATCCAGTAACACGTGTGTTATGGATTGAACATGTTTCATTTTAATCTTGTTTGGATTTTTAAGATTAAGCTTTGTTTCATAGGATTACTTTCAAAATGTTGCTCCATGGTTTTGGTTTTTTTAAGGAGAGCGTTTTAGATTTTGGTGACCTAAACAGGACCAGGCCATCCTTATAAACATGCATATATAGAAGCATGGATGTGTTTATTTGCGTTAATGGAAGGATTCTCTTAGCTGTACATGGTTATTCAATTTAGCGTAGCAGTAGTTTTGCTAAGGTCTGTGAACACAAGTAGCTGATTAAAAACCTTGGTACCACTTTGTTGTAATATGATTACCTTGATATACTGCAGTAACACGACAGAGGAACCTCAAATCAAATTTGTCAGGGTACCGCCCCCTAACAAAAACACTGTAATCATTTAAGCTGCCCAAGAGGTGGTGTAAATGCATAGTCTTAAAATCTCTAAATTTTTAATTAACGCAGAATGCAGTGTTGAAAGAAAAGAATCGTCAAAGTGATTTCATCATGATTGCTATTTTGTACAGTGAATCTTAACCCTTTCACCCCCATCTCCCTGTATACAGGTCCAACTTTACCATAGAAAACAACAGGGTTGGACAAAACAATGGTTTTGGTGGTGAGTTTGCCCATGAATTTGTTTCAGTTTTTCCCTCTTTTAATATCATAAGAACATAAGCCTCCACCATATCTGTGGCTCTAATCTTTGAAATGATTCCAAAGCTTTACCTGCCATCTAATATATATATATTTCAATAACATATAGGCAATTCAGTAGACGAGTTTATTGTCCAACAAACTTCACCTTTTGACAAAAAATTACCAAAGGTATCCATCCCACTTAAATATTTACATAAAATTTTCCTGCGCTTAGCACAGTCATTACAGAATTTGGACAAGGGATATCTATACTATATTATGGTCAAATGGTGAACCTGAATATGCACAATGTTCACTATATCATATCTACCCTGAATTTAAAATGTTTATGGTTGTACAGCAACAAAGCAGAAACATTTAAATAATTCTCTCTTTATCCTGAGTTCCTAGCCAAGATTTGTGGCCATCACGTTTCCAGCTGACTTTATGGCTTTGAAGCTGAATTGACCCATTATCTTTGAATTCCCCAAAAGTCAATGTAAAATTTGCAAAAAAGGGTACTTCACATTTCAAGTGTCAACTCTGGACCTTGTCCAGTGTAATGACATTTTACAAAGCAAGTGATTTACAAAACAAGAGGTGTAAAATTTTAATGACGTGAAGGA
The DNA here is from genome assembly GCF_041260155.1 of Ptychodera flava. Classification (NCBI taxonomy): domain Eukaryota; kingdom Metazoa; phylum Hemichordata; class Enteropneusta; family Ptychoderidae; genus Ptychodera; species Ptychodera flava. The sequence goes on from NC_091945.1 coordinate 30,590,282, forward strand.
AATGTCAACAGTCTGTTTGTACATAGCTGTAAAGCTACACATTCTGCTCATCCAATCCTTTTAGCTTCTGAACAGCTGTACTAAACCTTTTGTATAGAACCTTTTTTGTGTTTTTCCATAACGATTACAACTGTGTTTTTTGTTATTTCCCTCAGAGTAGGAAGGGTTCAGCCAGAGTTCACATCGATTGAAGCCCAGTGTTCAAAGAACATAGAAAAAGACATGTAGTTATTCAGTTGACGGGTCACCTCAAACAGCACAAGCCCATGGAATGATACACTCCAGCCAATCAAATCACTCCAGTAATTAGCCATCAAATCACACCATATAACGGATATAATTGATTAACAAAACCAGAGGTCACAACGATGATCATCTGAAATTGCAAAGTAATTTTGGGGGAGACTTGTTGAACTTTGATGGGTAAATGAGGTCACCATTTGTGTTCTCTAAAGCGATAAAAGAATTAACCTATTTATTCTCAGTATTAAAGCCACTTAGCCTATATGCCAGCGCACTTTATTGAATCCATGGACATTTACATGCATCTTACCATTCTTTTAATTGGTACGGTGTCCAAGTCTTGATTTCACAAAATCCCTCTGTGATGATACACAATAAACTATGTGACATGGTGAAATACAGTGCTGTCAGTAGATTAGAACTGTAGCTGCAGTGAATTTATGTGGTGTGTCAGGTGGCAAACGACAGCTGAGCTATGCTCAATCCACAGGTAGTAAAGTCGGTGATGGGAAATTCTTTGGTTCATTTACGGTTTCCTCGCAAAGGCTGTAACAGTTTAATCAAAACAATCATAGCCAAACCTTGTATAAGCTTTACATACATGCACCTGGTGGTGGTTTGTGTTTTAAGGTGTGAACTAATACTTATTGTAAGTTTAAATTTATTGGATATTTTTACCTAATGACTCATAATGATGTAAACACTGAAACTTTTCTCTTTTTGTGGCATTTGATCTCGTTTTCTTCTCTGTACTGTATTGGGGACAGTGACATCTGGTTTTCAAACTTAGCTATTGTTTGTTGTTTTTTCTGTCACAAAAATACTTTTGGCCATACTGTGATCTTAAACAGCAAAAACAGAGTGGTAAAAATTAATTTTGAAACAATGTGTCAAAAATTACCATGCTTTGTAAATATCAGTGAAGCTCAGCCAATCAAAACCCAGCTTACTACAAGGGCCCCCTAATCTTCAGAAACTTAGCAGCTGACCTTTAACCTTAAGCTATTATGAGAGTTCATCACCTTAGTTTCAGAAATGTCACCTCTCTCCAAAGACACATTTCCTGTTTACTGAAATATTCGGTTCAGAGTATACACGAATGGTGAATATTCTTCCTTCTTGATTAAGAATTTCACAGATTAACACACCAATACCTTTAAATACCTTCAAAATTGGTCATTAAGTGGTATAAAGTGTAAATACCAAAATTAACTTTAACTGTACAGATGTCACATCTTTACTTCCTATGCCTTACAGTCGTTTCAAAATTTATTCTGTTTGATGATAAGGAAGCAAAGTTCTAGTTCTTGTTATGATTTGGAACCGTTGTCGTCAAACACAGCAATTCCATGCAGTTTTTGTGAATATAAGATGAGGTAATTAGAGACAGATATTGACCCAACACTTCAACCTTGATCAGTCAGTGGTTGTGAATGTTTGATCTTGAAATCTGAAGATAAACTGAATTTGTCAGTGAAAATTTGGACCCAAATGTAAATTAACTCTTGTCTAACTACAATTCTTATAAATATAGCAGTTAAATGTTTTGTGTTTTTGCTGCAAGAGATTTGTGGGTATGCGGTATTTAGGTTTTGAAAATTTATTTTTAACCAGGTTTTGCTGGCTGTTTGAGAAATCTTCTTTTCTTCGTTGAAACTTATGGGGAAAATAAATATTAATTAGAATGGAAATATGCTTTTGTGAGTTGAAACACAATCGTCAGTGGTTCTCATAAATATGTAGTTCTCTTGTCCTCCAGTCTGTGTTTATATCTGGAACTTGCAAACAACTTTATCAGTATTCGACAAAAAGATCTATTTTCAAGATTTTCTGAATCATGGTACGTTCAGCCAGTATTATTTGTCTTTGTCAAGTATTAACTTTGAAGTCAGGCATAGTTTGTGGCTCTGCCTCATATAATTTCACCAATCAAACTCATCCAGTCCAACAAGGCTACCAGTCAGACCAAATATTGGCATATTACTGGTTGTGACTCTGAAAGATGATTTGGTGAAATGAGGCAGAGTCAGTATCTGCAGAGTGTAAAAGTGAAATGTCAACAAAAAACAGGCACAATGTTGAATCTGGTATTTACAAAGTTTTATGTGTTGAATTCATGTCTCTGTTATATGCAAATGAGTTATTCTTTCATGTGACTATCATAAACTGTCATAATTTGTTTTACTGCTCTTGCAGTATTAATTTAGAATACTTGATAGCCTGAAACTTTGAAATAATTTTGGTCCCTTGAAATCGATCTCTTGTGGCATTGCTATTTTAAGTGTGTCAATCAACACTTTTTTTAGTATGGCCTCGCACAAAGGAATATATTGTTGTGGAAGTAACTAATTGTTGTCTAATCAGTAGCTTTCATTCATGATATACAGATTTAGTGGATGTAAAAGTATTTTGGTCAACGTTCCGGTGTTAATTATGGTTGTGCTTCTGTCAAAAATTACTTTAGCTTTTTACACATGACAAAAGTGAATGGAGAGAAATTTGCCAAAAAACCACACTCAGTTATTATACTTTTCAGATAAGGGTGTCAAGACATTTGTTCTTTATAGCTTATTTTCAATGCTCAGTATTCAGACTTGTTTCTTTCTACTTTCAAGATGAACCGGTGTTCTGGATTGATTGTGCCTTGGAACTGAATGTAGAATTTGTCGGAAAAAAAACAATGACTTTGAGTGTCAAAATATTGTGATCCTTGTATTTGATTGCTGCATGTAAAATCAGTATCTGCAGTGATTTCATGTGTTGTTATAGCTCCACTGGCAGACTAGGTCAAAGGTGATAAGCCGACCAATCAGGGGCTAGGTCAAAGGTCATGTAACACTTGTGTTGTGGTTTTTCTGTTCTTGTTTTTTATACTTTGTTCTGTTCTTTTTGTGTACAGATTAGTGTCTTTCTGTTTGTATTCATACAGTTTACGCCGAAAAAATTCTACAAAAGAAGTTACAATGGTAGACAAACACAACATTAGGTAGTATATGTGCATAGCCAGGTGAAATTTAGTATAAATTGTGGTAAAAGTCGTTCTTGTGTCAGTCTTGAAATATTTGTTTCTTACATTGAAACTCTGGAATTTAAAAAGAAAAAACCTTAAAAATACCGTAGTCTTTCCTTGGGTTGCTGTCAAAGCAGTAACAGATTCTTGGGTTTGTAGAGGAAATTACAGGTAGATGTGTTTTGTACAGAAACACATTGCCTAGATCAACATTGTTTAGCTAAACTTTGAAGACAAGCAGTATTGAATATATCTGTCTATTTTCATTTTGTAGACCTTATCAAGTATACTCTTGCAGTTGTAATCCACTTTTTTGGGTTTCCTTATTTTCTTTTTCATGTTTTTGAGGTATTCTTCAGAATATCACTTTGTTCCTGTATTGGTTATAAAAATGTAGATGAACTTTTATCGTCAAAGTTGAATTTGTGAGGTATGTTTTTTTATCTCGCTTCTTAAGTAGCTGTGCATATACTAGTGATACTACAAGTAATTCGCTAGATTTTTATTTCGTTACGTTGATTAATCAGTGTAGAAACACACTTGCTTCCAACTTATTTACATAAATACACCTGTTTTTGATTGACTTGTCTTTGTTTAGAGCTTTTCCTTTTTTTTACTTACTGTGCATTTCAGACTGAAATTTGATGTGCTTCTTTACATTTGAATCCTCTCTCCCCTCTTTCCTGGCATCTTGGAATGACCCGCTCATCTTTAATAGAAGGACTCAGGCCATTTTCTCCAGGAAACAGGGAAAGACTGAAAGTACGCTAGCAGTATGTGATTGTACTTCGACTTTATGTTTACAATACAGTTCATTTCCAGTTACTGTAATATTCCTTCTTTCACTGAAAACTAAATACCTTTATAGTGTACCATAGAAGTTCTTTACAGATTAAGCTAGCAGATACCAGTGTCAACTGGTTTGAACCAGTTCAAACCAGTTCTGGCAACATCATATCAATCCTTACAATGGTGTATGTATACTATGTTCATGTGTACTGTACAGAATGAAATAAAATTCTTCCTGAGTTAAAATTAACAACCATTGTCTTCACTGTTTTTGTCTCATCCACAAGCAATCATGTTTTGTGCTTTTGCCTGTTGAGGTAGTATGCACCTCGAAAGTGAACAACGTAAACTTTTGCTCACACTTTCCTGAATGAAACTTTCAACCATTCTCCTACAAAATCAACAATAAAAATCGGGGGTCAATGTGCAAATTTTGGAACTAGCGAAACAAAATACCCAACATTTTATGACATTTGAAATTCAAAATGGCCACCACTCCTGTGTTAACTCTATGGGGGACAAATCAAATTTTGGATTTTTAAAAAACTAAGACAGTGAAAGTTTTTCGTCCTTCAAGAGTTTTAAAATGAACCCCCACAAGTGGTAGATCAGAAAAGAATTGTAGAAATTTGAGAGTCTGACTATCTGTCCATGAGACATTTTCTACCTTAATGTCTTTCCTTCCAGTTATGAATACTTGCTTCAGGGTTTACGTCACTTGACAGTAAATTCTCACTCTTCAAAGTGCAATAGGTAAAATTTCAGACCATAACTCCCATAATAATGAATTCATTGGGATACTAAAGAGCATTTCTTCCTCACACATTAAAGCTTCTCTTTCAGCATTTCTAATATGTCTGCTTGCAATTTTAACCCCTTCCGCACCATGGTTTGGTCCAAACCTATTGTTATGCATGGTGATTGTGGACTGGTTTACAGGGGATTAGGGATAAACAGGTTGAGGTGGTTGTGTCTTTTTGTAAAATTTTGTGCTTGTTTGATTTTGATGCCAACAGTCACTATTTGAATGTTCCTCAGGGACAGAGAGTCAGATTCAAATTTCTACAGTTCTTTTCTGATCTACCACTTGTGGGGGCTCATTTTAAAGCTCTTGGAGAAAGAATTTTCACCGGCTTAGTTTTCCGAAAATCAAAAATTTAATTTTCCCCATAGAGTTAACAGAGAAATGGCAGCCATTTTGAATTTCAAATATCGCAAAATGTTGGGTGATTTGTTTCACTTGTTGCAAACTTTGCACAGTGACCCCCGATTTTTATTGTTGATTTGGTAAGAGAATTGTTGAGTTTCATTCAGGGAAGTCTGAGCAAAAGTTCAAGCATTTCACTTTCGAGGCGCATGCTACCTTAAATCAGTCCATTGTGAGAAAAAAGATATATTGTCAGGCTCAGACTGCAATATTTCATGACTGTTTCCGATTTTGAGCAGATGTCCTGTGATGGTGCTTTATCATTTTCACTGATACTGTCTAAGGATGTGCATAAGAAACAAGGCACATGCCAGAACACTGTCACATCATATATACCGACTAGATTTAGAATTCATCCGTACTCTCCAGTTCAGATTACGAGAGTGTCGGTGATGAATATTCAATATCCATAACTTAAAATTCACTAGGCCCTTCAAATGTCAGTTTAACTTCTGAAAGAACAACCTCCAAAAAAATCATAAATTCTTTATCATTTTACAAGATGTATACATAATTACAAGGTCAAACATTGACCCTTCATCAGATAACATTTGAAAGATATTACCAAATAACAATGTCACTTTATTTTTGGTGTCCTTTTGGGAATACAATGTGTCATGCATTCCATGTCGCCATTCAGGTTTTTGCTTGTGCCCAAGGCATATGTCAGCCGTCCGGACAGAATTTTCAAAATCGCACCGTCAATTATAAATGTAGAGGTGAGTAACCTAATTTTCAATGGTGCCTGTCCACCATGAAATGTCTGGACATTGACTTTGTTTCCACAAGCTGCATGTCACCATGGATATGGCACCTTCATCAAAGCAAACTTGTGTACAGTAACAGAAGTCAAGATTTTGGACGGTAACGCCATAAAAACATTCCATGCAATTGAAAACATGGCTGTTAAAATCAAACAGCCCATGTTCCTATATACAAAAAGCATACAGAGCCTTAAATCCTCCATAGGGTAGCTATTTGGTGTCCCAGGGAACCTTCTGTAGAAAACCAAGACAGAAATACCCCCTAGGAAATGTTAAATGAGTACTAACACAAACCCAGTATTCTTCAGTTTTACTATCGATATATAGCTATATTCCCTGCAGATATTGGTTTTATGAAAAAATGGGAAATAAATAACTTGACTAATCAGATCACTGTATTTGCACCATCAAGGGGGTGCTGCACCCAACACACCGTATTTTGCTCAAAAATCCTTTTTTCACAAATATCCATTCAATTTCAATTAATTTTTTAACCCAAGATTAAAATATTGGTTGGTATCACCTTTTAGCTTGTCAGGCAGTCGTAAGTTGCCTGATAAAAAAGTGTTAATTTATGCAAATGTATGCAAATCACCAAATTTCTTGCCTTCTCTTTTTTCCCAATATCAAGATTTCCAAAGAATTTAACTCCACTGTAGCTGGGTCAAATTTTCTGAAATTTTCTTACTATGTTCTTTAAGTGACATATAAAAAATGACTTTTGTTTGGCAGTAAAGTCTTGAATAAGAGGCATTTTAATTTTGCTAATCATATTTTTCATCACTTTTTTTGAGTGTCAATCTTTCCACCCATGCCATTTTAGAAAGAGGATAGATAATGCAAAATTAAAAGTCGTTTTTTCTACATATACTTGTCTCAAGTGAAATATTTTATTTAAGAAAATAGTATCAAGTGTTTGACTTACATGGATTTTTATCATTATACCAAAATTGATGCTTTTTCCCCAAATATACACCCCTTCATCCTTCGAGTAAACTATTGCTACCATACTAAACTTTGGATTCTCTGCTTTTTGAAAATATATTGTATGAGGGGGTTTCCTTAGCATCTTAGATGAGAAATATTCCTTTGAAAAAAAACTGTGTAGGCAACGTGCAGTTCTCCTCAATGTACATATATGACACATTAAAGACAAATCAGATAAATACTACATTAGTACAACCGTCGATCTTAAAAACTGACGTACTAGAAATCCAATTCCTTAGTTTAGGGGGTTAGGGAGTCCGACCTCGATTTGCTATGGACGTCAAAATCGCAATAAGGTTTCTGCTGTAACAAAAATAAAATAAAAATTCAGACCCTGAAACCATAACGAATACGATATTTTACTGTAATTTCAACTTATGAAAGCAGCTGATCGGAAGAGAGAAACTCGACAGAAGAGAATGAATGACATAATTACACGTGACACTATTCGCGTGCGATTATAAACGCGTAGTCTCAACTAAATGTGATTATATGGCTCCAATGCAGTACTACTAGTATCTCAGGGATCATTCAGAAAAAATGGGAAACAAATTATGACAGCCTCAAAATCAAAAAATATGATTTGAACTATGACAGAACAATATAGATAACTTGGAAAAAGAATCTTTATTCATTTGTGGATTTTGAACAGCATGTGCGTTGAAGACGGTTTGGTATTCTCCATACAGAGTAAAGAGTACAGTTTTCAAGGAGTTTCGTTTTGAAAAGGAGGAGGGGTTGACACCAGAATTAGGGAATTACGTTTCTAGAGCCAATTCCAGACAATTCCAAAGCATCTCTTTGCAATGCATGTTTTTTCAACATCAACTTAATTACAGTAATTCAATCCGAACATCTATCCTGACTGCAATAACTAACCAGAGTAACAATTGATCGACGCGACAATATTATTGTTTATCAAAACTGTCTCTTCATGTGAAGAGTATCATAATTATCAAGATTCATCAAATTTAGTGCACTGTTAGAAATATATCTGATTTCTAAACCAAATATTACGCAATTAGCATTAATTACACGAAACATGCATGCCAAATACTGAGCAGTTCTTGCTCAGAAGAATATATGTAAAATATTTATTCGAAACCTGAGTTGTCATTCTCGTGACACCGAGCTGACAGACAGATATATATGTATGATATCAATAACCATTTGTCAAACAAGCGAGCAAGAAGGGCGCTATTTTGAATAAACATAAGTCCGTGGTACCAGGTGTCCCATATATTTATTGCGCTGTATTAAACAAGGTTCGGTACGGGCCTCTGATCTCGTCATTCCTATGGAAAAGTTATTCAAGGTCAAGGTTCAAGTTCCTTCTGGGTCACTTTCACAGTGGTGTTTTTTTTTTTGCTTTTTTTTGCTATTGACACGGGTGACTTTTATAGGGACAGGAATTGGATCAGCAATGTTGCCATGACAACTAGAAGGGAAAATTGTTGATGCATTAAGTGTCTGTCAAAATGATCTTAGTCCAGATCACTATCACCATATTTGTCTTCGACCGGGCCTTAATGCAGGAGTTTCTACAAAGTATTGCTTGTCGAGTAAGCGAGAACAGTCCGGTATGTACACAACTCATTTGGACAGAGCTTTTCAATATTTACAATCCAGCACGGAACACTTGTTAGTGAAAGAATCTTCAGCTAGGTTTTACCACTTTTTCTGTACGAAAATAATGTCGGCCCTCGGTGCTTTTGAAGCGACTCGTCTCGCTCGTATCGAATCGTACTCTGAGCGTATCGAATCGTACTCTGAGCGTTTTAGCTCTCCACTTTTTTCATTCGTCCGTTCCTTTCAAATTCCCATGAATCAGCAAATACAGGGTCTGTTTGTTTTAAAACTCATTGATATGCCAAATATGTCGGCACATCAATTCATATGAACATCTGTTCGCAGTAATTTAATGAAAATCTCATGTACTGACAGAGGTTTACGTAGGTATGGGGAAAAGTCAGCAATTAATGTCTCGTTCTCGTCGACATGAAAATATAACATAGAACGTTTCCTCAATATATAAAAGGATGGTGTCAAATTGTCTTCTGCTGTTTGTTGTCAAATAAATCGATACAGTGGTAGTAGTGTGCAGAATATAACCTTTAAACCTGAAGCTTGCTCCCACTCTCACATACCTATAGGTCCTTGTCTTCACAGCGCAGTGACGTATCACTTGTTCTTACCTACGGATGACGCAACTCTGGGCGGGCGATTTTTGAAACAGTACGACTTATTGCGTATCTTACATAAGAGCCAAAAATTAGTAGTAGTTATTTCTCATTCAATGAACGGCGTAAACGTATTGCAATCATTAAAATCCCGCGTTGCTACGTACAAAAGTCTCATACATACAATGCAGAGTCTTCAGCGGGTGTCACGGTGGATGGTTCCTTCGTCACATCTCATTGGGGTACAGGCGTTGACAGCCAATCAGAAACAAGAAGACGATAGAGATTCGACCAATGGTTGTGAGTACTTCAAACCAAAGACACAACTCAAGGTGGATACGTACCGAAGAGAGAGAAATGACCTGATACCAAATATTCGATATGGACTTCCGCAGTCGAGGAACGATGACGAACGCAGTTCGACTTTTTCGTTAAATGTTCAATACTAGATTCCGGTGAAGAGAAGGTGATGACGAAGATTTCTTAATAAGGCCTGGAGCAATTAAAGAAAATTCCATTTTTTTCAGATGGAACGATTTTTGTTAAAATTTATGCGTTGTACCAACTAAACACACGATTGTGACTTGTCAGGTTGAGTTAAACAGAAATCACCATGGTAACGTTCTTTGAAAGTGGAACAAGTATTGTCGTAATATAATAGCTTTGTTGTGGTTTATGTAATGAGGTTGGAATTTAAAATTCGTGTTTTCTAATCATTCTTGCATGCGTAAATTCCAAAAATGCGATCTCCATTGTCGGACAATTTTTAATTTTTGCAACAATTACGTCATTTGCAAACAACACTGCCAAATCAGACCATGAAACAAAGACAATTTAAAAGGCGTCTGCATATGCTACGATGAATATTAAAATGGTATTAGTTGAATGACTCAGACTTCGAGCAACAACAGCAACGCATGCGTGCAATAAATGACAAAATGTCTGTTGTCGTTTGTGCAATCGGACAGGGCCGGTCCATAGGGGTAAATTTGTTTTTCAGCCTTAGCAATTTTACAGGAACAGCTTCGACTTTGCTACACTATAGTAGCATGCGCCTCGAAAGTGAAAGACTTAAACTTTTGCTCAAACTTTCCTTAAGGAATCTTTCAATCATTCTCTTTCAAAATCAAGAATACAAAATCGGGGTCACTGTGCAAATTTTGGTACCAGAGAAACAAATCTCTCAAGATTTACGGGTATTTAAAATTCAAAATGGCCGCCATCCCTGCGTTAAAACTCTAGGAGAAAAATAAAGTTTTCGAATTTCGAAAAAATAAGCTGGTGAAAAGTTTTCTTACACCAAGAGCTTTAAAATGATCTCCCACAATTTGTATATCTGAAAAGAATTGTAAAAAATTGAGAGCTCGAAAGTCCGGGACGAGTTCTACCTTTAATCGCCGATAAATCAATATTCAGTGAGACTGAGAAAGACTACCCACGCTGAAATGCGGCATAATTCAAAGTTGTCTTAGGGGGTATGTGTAATTCACTTATCTTGAAAGGCACCCTCAGATAAGCACTGATTTCTACTATTAGGGACTGGTCAGTTTCTTCAGCCTGGGGGGGCCGGTGGATTCATGGGGGGGGTTCACCCTGTTTTTGACTTTGGTGATAGGGGGGTCACCATGTTTTTGAAATGCCCGATAGGGGGGGTCAGTGTGTTTTTGAATTTTGACACAGGCTCATCATTGCCTAAAATGCTAGTGTCAGCCACAAAATTCATCATTCAGTTGTATTTTTCGGCGCGCCCTTCGGGCGCGTAACTTTAATAATCAGTCATATTTTTCAGCACGCCCAACTTTAACATATCAAGCATACAAACATCAGAGATATCTGTATGTTCAATATTTTTCAGCGTGCTCTTCAAGCTCATTACTTTAATATATCATACATCTTTCAGCATGCCCTTCAGGTGCATGACTTTACTATACAAGGCATATATATCAGAGATATCAGGATGTTTCATATTTTTTGGCGCGCCCTTCGGGCGCCATACTTTCAGATATATCTTGATGTTTGCTAAGTGAAAGTGTACCATTATGAAATCTGCATTTCATATGAAAAGGATGACAAATTCCTGATACTTTTCTGTTCTCTCTGTGAGAATTCAGTATGAGAAAGCAACATGCACAAATATTTCACATATATATTTGATACAGTGACTTATTTTAGAGATAGAAAAATGACAAGATATCTTTCCTTCTCATTGATGCAATTATTTTCCTTTGTTTCATAGGTTTTCTGTAGAAAGATGCTTTTTATGAACAAAATAACAGTTAAAAAAGGCAGTTTTTGTCATTATTAGCTGTGCTTTTATGGTTTCAATGTTACACAAGAAAAGGTCCTCTCAGACACTGTACACATCAGATTTGGCTAAAAAAGCTCTCTATGGCTCCTCAGTAGATTTAATTGGATGGTTGGCAAGTCTTAACACCATCAAAGTTTTTGATTCACTGCTTTTTCCTCTTTGATATTAATGATTGACATCCATTTCTGTACAACAGTTCAGGACATCTGGTTAAGCATAGAAAGTGTGAAATACATTCACAGCTCATTAAAAATACAGCTCATTCAAAATGTACTGTATTCAAACTTTAAGATTGACACTTTGAAATTCCTATCTTAAAACTGACATGTCAACAATTTCATTAAAACATAGAATGACTATTTAAAATAAGTATATGTAAAATGTAAAATATAATATAATATATATATATATATATTATATATATATAATATATATATATATATATATATATATATATATATATATATATATAATTTATGTCCATCTTTTGTTTACCTTTGTCGCGCCGGGGGGGGGGGTGAATATATATATATATATATATATATATATATATATATATATATATATATATATATATATATATATATATATATATATATATAATTTATGTCCATCTTTTGTTTTACCTTTGTCGCGCCCGGGGGGGGGGTCACCCTGTTTTAGAAATTTGGAATGGGGGGGTCACCCTGTTTTCAAAATTTGGAATAGGGGGGGGTCAGCCACTTTATGACGTCGGCAAAAAATAATCCACCGGGCCCCCCCCCCAGGCCGAAGAAACTGACCAGTCCCTTAGGAAGACGTGTATGTGTGCCCATAATTCATGCTCACTCAGACGCATGCGCAGTAACATGCTATATGTATTATGAACAGCTTGAGTTTGGTTCCGTGTCCCTTGACGTCGCGCCATCTTCACACATCTTTATTGAAATATTCCAGTCATTCAAATATTATTATTTGGCTCCTGTAAAGGAAATAAAACCTACACTTTTCGTAGAAATTATTCTTGACTTACCAGATACAGTAATTATATGCCTTCAAATACACGTGTATCGTTAATTTTGCAATAAAAGATTAAAATCAAATTCGGTTTCATAAACTTTTTATACGACTAAGGGTGTTTTCGACATCATTGTGTTAGGTTCGCTGGTTTTCATTCGACTAATGCTGACATTATGAGTACAGAAATAGAGTGTCGCTGTATTGGTTCTAATCATACAGAATGTATGATTTTATCTAGTCTCGACACAAAGTTACAGGAACGTGTTTACGAACAAAAGGGGAAAATCCTAAAGTCTAAAATAGGAGAAATACATTTTGTACAATATCTCCCCTTTGTTTAAAGTTCCTAAGTAAGCGACACTGAGCTAAATACCACAAAGTCAAAAACCACACTCATTTGATGATCACTTGAATATTGTTTCAAATTCTTCCACAAAGAAGAAATTCAGAAAAGATCTTTTAATTATATTGCACGGTGGCCAAGACGGCCAGACTAGTCGTTAGTATACAGTGAATATGTCTCACCGTGTCTGTTTCTCTTCAATGTTTGAGAGCAAATTGCAAATGTACTTCAGAAATTTACGGAATTTGAAACAACGCCAAAGGGGCAAACCTATCGACACAGCCATGGCCCCTCCACTTGTTGATGGACCGTGCCACCGTAAATCGAGCCATTAAATATGCAAATATCTCGTCAAAACTGGTCTAAGTGTTGAAATGCTTTCACCATCACAAAATATAAATTATTGACATATACAATATGAAATAATATTACATAGAATAGCTAGTTGCCACACATAACGGAATATCGCCAAAGGTGCCAGCTGCTACGGTTTCGATATAGAATCTGACTTTCCAAACTGTTGTTCACGACTGCGTTATGAAGGAACGGGTCACGTATCACCAGCATGTGTTCAGTGCCTGTACGTGCCTGTTAACCTAATAGATACCACCACGTACGCGTGTTTTTAAGGGTGCCTGAACATGAATTATGGCTAGCGTGACTGGCTAATGAGACAGTGGGTCGTAACATCCACTCGTATACAGTGAAAGACGACAAGCTATTAGTTTACAGCAGCCTATCTACATGAGTTACACAAAACTTGAATGAAGGAAAATCTTTTATTCACATTATAGGGTCTCTGCGACGCAACAGTAAATATACTTATGTAGGATAGGGAAAATGTAGGGTACGTGTATATAGTGTCGATAGGGGAGCGTTTTTAGCTGCCTCTGAGCGATAGTAGCATGCTAAATGTTAATGCACTGACGCTTGTGGAGTACTGGATTGGAGTGAACAAACGTGGCACTAAAAACGGCGTCTCCAATCATCTCTCTATAGCTTCCATGTAAAGACATGGGAGCCTATATCGTGCTTCTTTGTGTCACTCTGTGTTTCTCACTCACTGCCAATCACTGACCCTGCCTCTCTGTCCATCTGTCAGTCCGTTTGTCCTTTAACAAGATTCTCGAAAACATGATCAGGTTCGACTGAAAGTTGGTTTACAGTGTACTCACTGATCTTAAATAGCTGAGGTTTTCATAATAATTAGAGTAGCGTTAGTTTATGTATTTACTGATTCCAAACACTTCTGAATATCTTCATAATTGATGTCCTGAATTTGATGGGCGTCAAAACATTTGACCACTGACACAACTCATCGCACCACTCCAAAGTATTTGGCTGTTTACTTTTGGCTAAAACACGATTGGAACTAATTTGGGATAATTGGATGGTGAAGTAATGTCTATTTGATCTGCAAATGTAAGCTCATCTACTTTTCTTTAATGTTACACACTTGTTTTTATGAGTAATTTGCAATATCGCAACATTCAGCGATATGGCACAAAAAAATATGAAAACCCAATTATCCCAAATTAGTTCCAGTCGTGTTCTTATGTCTACATTAAGAACTGTGACAGAGAGTATGATATGTGTTACAGTGACCGGTTCGATATTAATGATAGGTGACAAGTGTATAGGGGTGTCATCAATATGTGGATTGTTCAAAGTAATTCATTTATTATTACATTGTATACTTACAAAAGCGTTTGTTTTATCATCCTCCAAAAATTGTCTTCGCTCAAAGCCCTTGGAATGTTGGTTTGTAAGGATCATTCAGATATGTCGAAGTGATGACAAAGTCCATATATGTAATTTTCAGGGCTAATTTTCTCATTTTGGATCAAAGCAGCATTTTCTATGAAAACCAAAAATATTTCCCGGTAAGTTCGAAATTTGATTTGTAGATTTCAAAGGATGAACTCAATCAGATATTTTAAATTTGGGACAAACTTTGCATATGTTTTTTGGGGGGTGGGGGGCTAGTAAGTTATTTTCTGTTATATAAAAGTAATGTCCCGTACACGGTATCAGTTCCTATCTAGTATGTGTGTTTGTTCAAGTATTTACACGTCTAAGGCAGCAAGACTCCCTAGCTGGCTCAAAAACTGTAAAGATTCCCTATGTCTTAGACTTCATGGATGGAAAGATTACCTGAAAACGATAGAACACAGCTTTTTGTATCAGCCTCAGCCTCATCTCTAAGCAAACTGACTAGCTGGACACAACTTCAAACAAAAGGAGAATAAAAAACTAACATCACGTTTACTGTCGATGTGTCGACAGGCACTTATGCGAGGGCCAGGGGCCGAGGACCAAATGCGAGGGCCAGGGGTCAAGAACCAAAATGCGAGGGCTAGTGATCGAGATTTGCCACTTTAAAACTGAAAAACACCATGGCAATTATTAACCACTGCGCAGTTATTTTTGGAAGTTAAGGGACTGGTCAGTTTCTTCGGCCTGGGGGGGGGCGGTGGATTATTTTTTGCCGACGTCAAAAAGTGGCTGACCCCCCCTATTCCAACTTTTGAAAACAGGGTGACCCCCTATTCCAAATTTTGAAAACAGGGTGACCCCCCCCCGGCGCGCGACATAGGTAAAACAAAAGGTGGACATAAATTATATATATATATATATATATATATATATATATATATATATATATATATATATATATATATATATATATATATATATATGTATATATATATATACGTATAAATATATTATATATTATATATTATATTTTACATTTTACATATATATTTATATTTTAAATAGTCATTCTATGTTTTAATGAAATCGTTAACATGTCAGTTGTAAGATAGGAATTTCAAAGTGTCAATTTTAAAGTTTGAATACAGTACATTTTGAATGAGCTGTATTTTGAATGAGCTGTAAATGTATTTCACACTTTCTATGCTTAACCAGATGTCCTGAACTGTTGTACAGAAATGGATGTCAATCATTAATATCAAAGAGGAAAAAGCAGTGAATCAAAAACTTTGATGGGTGTTAAGACTTGCCAACCATCCAATTAAATCTCCTGAGGAGCCATAGAGAGCTTTTTTAGCCAAATCTGATGTGTACAGTGTCTGAGAGGACTTTTCTTGTAACATTGAAACCATAAAAGCACAGCTAATAATGACAAAAACTGCCTTTTTTAACTGTTATTTTGTTCATAAAAAAGCATCTTTCTACAGAAAACCTGTGACACAAAGGAAAAGAATTGTATCAATGAGAAGGAAAAATATCTTGTCATTTTTCTATCTCTAAAATAAGTCACTGTATCAAATATACATTGTGAAATATTTGTGCATGTTGCTTTCTCATACTGAATTCTCATAGAGAGAACAGAAAAGTATCAGGAATTTGTCATCCTTTTCATATGAAATGCAGATTTCATAATGTACACTTTCACTTTGCAAACATCAAGATATCTCTGATTTATTAAAGTATGGCGCCCGAAAAATATGAAACATCCTGATATCTCTGATATATATGTCTTGTATATTAAAGTCATGCACCTGAAGGGCATGCTGAAAAATGTCTGATATATTAAAGTAATGAGCTTGAAGAGCACGCTGAAAAATATTGAACATATAGATATCTCTGATGTATGTGTGCTTGATATGTTAAAGTTGGGTGTGCTAAAAAATATGACTGATTATTAAAGTTACGCGCCCGAAGGGCGCGCTGAAAAATACAACTGAATGATGAAATTTGTGGCTGACACTAGCATTTTAGGCAATGATGAGCCTGTGTCAAAATTCAAAAACACACTGACCCCCCCTATTGGGCATTTCAAAAACATGGTGACCCCCCTATCACCAAAGTCAAAAACAGGGTGACCCCCCCCCCATGAATCTACCGCCCCCCCCCAGGCTGAAGAAACTGACCAGTCCCTAAAGAAGTTAATTCTTTCACGGACAACTTTTATAGGAAAGTACCCCTTGTTTTGATATGATGATAACGAAAATCTCCATTTTGCTTTCAGTTTTACCACAAGTGTCACTTAAACAAGTATTCGTGATTTCCTTTCGAAGTTAAATGGGTTTTCTGGGTCAACCGACATGGTTTAAACAGTAACGATCTTCAACAGGACGGATGACCCAGTTGACCTTGAGACCTCCATTCTCTCTGTAGACTTAGTACGGAGGGCCTACGCTATGGAGGCTCGTGCCAAACTCTCACGTGAAGGGGCCAGATGTTCCATGACAAATCTTAAGCTGATGAATGTAGTTGGCGAAATAGTGCATCATTTGGTTGTCCGCCGTTATTAAAAAAAATATCTTAAAGACATAAAAGGGACACAGGCACATGTTGAATGGTTTTGTCTCGTGCTCTATACATAACAAAAACATTAACTAATTGGACATTTAGAGCATGAGAGGCGAAACATACACATACGCCTATGGCTCCAGGCTGTACTTCTCGGTCGTAAAGTACACCAGAATACGGGGATGTACACAGCGGACGATGGAATGGCATAGTCCGAACATGAAGATGACACATACAGCACATACCATAGACTCTAGGGTCTATGCACATAGTCTGTGTTAACTCTATCAACTATTAAAACCAGTGGAAATTAAACGAAAAGTACGACTACACACACCTGCGTAAGTATCCTAATTCTGACTGTTTGATTCTGAACGGGAATTTGAACACGAATACAAATCATCAAATAGGGAGTGCTGTATCCGCCAATGGTTCCCGGAACGCTGACTTCAAGGCTTACCACATGGCCTGAAAGATCCCTAATAATTTGCATCACAAAAAAATACCGTTGAGCACAAAAACACGAACTTTATTCTCAGATTATACCTGTTGCACTTATGTCACCTCTTCTTAATCCATCTCTTCCACATGAGGTGGGAGAAATAATTGACTTTAACTTAAAGCTTGTTGATCGAATTGTCCATGGATGTCAATGGCATAAATCATGCCCAACCCCCGTGGCCGCCGCAATCGACAGACCGCCAATGGACAAAGAGAGAAGTCGTGATCTGGTTCCTACTGTTTATGTTGTGATCGAACATATTATAGTGAACAAAACATTTATATCGAAATCATGAAGTTATCAATTAGGTTTCAAATAATTGCGTGTTTATGTTGTCACACTAACACAGTCCATATTATGAGATTCCCAAACACTATATTAAAACTCCTCTGACAGAATTATTTTAGTGATGACTATCCTCCTATCCCTAAATATACGTGGGTGAGATGTTCACTGTTTCCCGCCAAAAATCTCTACTGTGACTGACCGGGTTTCGCAAGCTGACGCGCTGAAAGATTGCGCCTTGATAGAACCATCGTCGGCTTTGTGTGCTTTTTCCAAGAACACGTCCCAGTAAAATGGTGTCCTGTGTCGTGCGTGCCAAGCTGCAATTTATCGATGCATGTTTGAAGGATTTGATTGATTAATGTCACACAATGTTTTAAAAAATGTCGCTGATAAAAAAGCTCGATGTTGGATCAGTTTTCTGTCCACTCTATCCGCAGACGGTATTTTCAACCGTTGTCCATTTTTTCCAGGAATACAGTTTTCCATGGCAGTTTAATATAGCCGCGTGCTAAGCGCTGCAAAACTTATAGTTTCGTATGGTGGCAAAAATCCGCGCCTTCCACAAGACGAATGAGAATTATTATGTTGATCATAAAATTTATAAATTATTAGCATCAAAACTGCCGAATCGGTAGATTTATCCGCGATAACAAATAAGTAACCTCAAGTTCTCGGTTTTTTAAACGATTTCACTGTATTTGCTGAAGCTCCACTTTCTGCAGTGGAAAACTCAAGTCGATCAGGTTGGAATATTTATCTGTCGTGTCCAGAAGCTCCGTCTTCTCTCGAAAATAAGCGATCAGAAAGCTCTGATAATTCAAGTGTAACCTGTAAAGGTATAGGAGAAAGCACATTTTTACAAACTTAACGACAACATTATATGGTGACCGACTGGACATCGCGCAAAGTACGAGATCTGCAATCACAGTTGAATTTCACGATTCGCAGATAGTTTCGTCCACTTCCCTAAAGGTGCATGCACAACGGGAACCGATATTCGGACTATCAAACTTTACCAATTCCTTTCTCCTCTACCACTTGTAGGGGCTTATTTTAAACCTCTTGGAGTAAGAAAGATTTTCACAGCCTTAGATTTTCGAAAATCGCAGATTTTATGTTCCCCATAGAGTTCACATAGTAGAGATGGCGGCCATCGGATAATTTGTTTCTGTAGTACCAAACTTTCTATGTGACCCCTGATTTTTATTCTTGATTTGGTAAGAAAATGGTTGAAAGTTTCATTGAGGAAAGTTTGAGTAACACTTTAAGTCTTGCACTTTCGAAACGCGTACTACCGACTTACTCCTACTTCTTACCAGCTTAAAAGAATCTTTCGTTTGTCATCCGGTCTGTGCTCATAGAAAAACCGTGCTTGAAGGCAAAATGTTATGTACGATTGTATATTATTGTAACATGTGTACTGCCAGACATGCGCATTGTCTTTAATACAAAAGATACAGTACATTGCTTCAAGCTAGTCATTAGCTAGTCATTAGATTCAAGTAATATATCGACTGATCAAAAAATACACATACGAAGGCGAGAGCCTTATATTAAAGGCTTGTAGAATTCAGGAGCACTTGCAGCACTTTTACCATCGAAATTACCATTTAGGGCCGTAGCTTGACCAAACTGCCAAAGAGGGCAGAACCTTATTAGCCAGGATTTGGGTAATTTACATAAATTTAAATATTGACAATGTTGAAACTTCGGGGGGGGGGGCAGCTCTCTCCTGCCCCCTCTCCCGCAGGCTACGGCCCTGCTATTGTTATGAACGTACATATGCAATAACCAGTCCTTTACATAGCGAGGGAGGCGAAGAAGGCTGGAAGATTAGGTTTATCAACATTTATAGTAAACACAACAGTCACGGAGAATATAATGTGAGCTACATTGGTGTAATACGCCGATGTAATCATATCAGCGCTTCCAAATTCTATATTCTATCATAGACAGGGAGGCGGGAAACTTTCTATGATTCTATACATAACACATCCGAAGATAATTTTCTGAAGCCAGAAACTGGAATATTTTGTCACCTAAAGTTATTGAAATTAAATATTTTATACATGGATAGAATAGAGCAATAATTGGGAATAACCTTTGAAATATGTCTTCACACTAAATGGATCTGCCATTACAACATACGTAACTGTTGCTGCCGTAGGCCACAATTCAAAACATAATAAAAGATATCTCTCGTTCCATGCAATTAAACACCTCACAAAATTTATTAACCTTCCCAGGGATAGTACATGCATCTATTTTTCCTTTAAGATTCTGTCGGTAGAACAAATTTTGTTTTACCTCTTTTGGTGTCGCATATATTCGTATTCCCAAATGTCCTCAGGTTGTCCCCGACAAGCTACAAAGTTCAGTCCGATCAGTAGCCTGAACCATGGACAGTGGAACGGAATTCCGCTCCATTGTTTTAGCTGAAACACATTCTCGCGAGCCAGAGCAATAATTTCCGCTCCGCTGACCTACTTGACAGGTAGCGCTGAGCTGTTGCCGTAAAGAGGCGCGTGGTTTACGACGATGCTGAAACAGCGATTCACGCAAATACTTCACCTTTACATGTCCTGTAAGATTACCTTCCACAACAATGTTGGCTGATGTCTTGAGGTTTATTCCGCAAACCTCAAGAACTGCCACAAATCAAAGGACCACAAGCAACGAATATCAGGGGGCGTGACACTGGACGGTTTAGAACTGAACATTTCCGATGTTAGACAACCTAAAATGCTCTAATCGCTGTCACCGTCAAGGTTATGGCACGATTTAATACCGGCCATGTTATGCGAAAGCGAATATATCGTTTCACATTCGTCCTAGTTGTTTACGGATACAGCTTATAGCTAGGGGCCCCGGGATCAGTTCCCCTCCGTGCGAATGCACATGTTTGTCTCATGATGACATACCGCTTATAGTTGAGCTCGCAAATTATGAGTAACGGCGTCGGAGTAATTGAGGGTGGACTTGAAAATATTTTGGTTGGTAGAGGGAGACTCTGGTCCCTGTTAGGCCTACTACTAAAGTTGGCAGTTGGATTTAAGTTGGAGAAATTCACTTCAAAAGTTGTCAACGATATAGCAATGCATATACATGTAAGTTGACCATGTTGAAAGCTATATTATGGGTTCTGGGAGGAGACGAAACTGCAGTAAATGCACAGCCCAAAAATGTTGGAAAATAGTGTCAGTTATAATGTAAAGCTATACATTGATAAGCCATTCAACGCTTTAGGTCTGTGTATACACTACATAACAGCGTCGTCAGGCGAGGCAAGCAGTGTCGGCGTTGGAAATTTTCGGACCATGCCAAGGAGGTTTTGAAATTTTCGGGTATGGAGAGGGTTAAATAAAAGGAAAATTTACACCAGTATTCCTACTGCCCTATCCAATATTTGTGGAGGCAACTCTGCATATGAGCAGAACTGTCGGAAAATGCTGAAATCAATTAGCAGCCAGTGCATGAAGCAAGTTAATATAATAAAGATCTATCGTTATAATTTGAATATAATAATAAAATAGTTCTTATCAGCGCATTAACCTAAGAGCCTCTATGCGCTTTGGAACCTAAAGAGTGCAATAAACCCTTAAAAAATCCAGTTAAAGATTTACTACATGGACAGAAAAAGTCGATGGAATTTTAACTCCGTTTTATGTACAGTAAACCTTTAGACCACAAGACTCACTGCGTTGGCGTCGGTACAAACGACACAAGCACACTGCCAACCAATTTAACGCAATGGGGACCACACTTCTAATAAATACGCACAAAATTGTCAAAGAACCGAGAGCTGCTTTCAAAACAAAAACTATTTAATTATTTTTGCACTTAATTAAACCGAGTCGGTCGTTGCCATAGTAACTTTGAGATTTATTTTCTAGCGTTTCCGGAATGTTTGTCTCGTGAGACGAGCCGAGTCGATTTCGGCGACCTGCCATATTCTAAAAATTGCCGAAGCGCCAAAATACGGGAATGGTAAATTGGTATTTCCACCGCCTCTCTATAATACATAAAGTGTGATCGTACTCGAGGAAAATCACCACAGGTATCAGAGTAAGTTCAGAGGTTGATATTATTTTATTTTGAATACCTTGCAAATATTAGTTTTCCTAGAGCACAGCAATATAGGCATAGATACAGACATGTATCTTCTTGGCTCATTTTAGTTTTATTGGCTCTCGGACAAATCTTGCTCATGGTAACACCGCCTTTGAATGTTGTACAAGCTCACTGCTTGAACAGAAAACCAATGCCTTTAACATATATCGATATTTAACAGATAACGATATTGTCGTAGTACGATGGTACCTTTTTACGGCAGCAATTGATACGAATCTCCTAACTTTCCTTACCCCGAGTGCAATATGGCCCGAGTGCAATATGACATGTATGAAGGGAAAACTGCCAGTTTAGATACGCGAGAAGATCATTTGGAAAGGGAAGGAAATGAGCAGTACCGCCAACACTGGTAGTATTTCAATCAATTTAAAATTTGTTTTAATTTAGCAGCATGACTACCCAAAATTAAACAATATTGTCATTTTCTTTATAATTGCATATTTTGTAGATTACAGCGAGTAGACAAGAAATGTAACGAGAAAAAAGAAGTAGGAAGCCCTTTTTTCTGTTTATCTGTTGTTGTTGTTGTTGTTGTTCCATGTTGTTGTTATAATTAACTAAAGCGTAACATATACAAAAGATCACGACATTGTTTTACCTTTAATTTGAGTAAACCCCAACACTATGGCATGGGCCGTGGTAGGGCGGTCAAAATGAACAAAATCAGCACAGCTTATAGACTGCTAAAAACATTTTCTTGCAGCCAAACGGATTAAAAAAAACACTAATAATTATGTGAAGGGCGATTTAAGAAGAGATGTATGTTCATTTATTAGGATGGCATGCGTGCAGCGCAAATATGAAAAAAAATATTTGTCTAATTTTGGACACGAAAGAAATTGATGTCCGCGGCGGGAACACCTCTCCTAAGATCCTATATTGAGATCCATCGCCAAATTGAGTTGGACTGTCGAAGTCTTTTTGGATCTTAAGGGACATACGAATAAAAATAACGATTTGGAGTGACAGCGATGATGCTCGACTGCTGTCTCTGTTTATATACAACATTCATGTCGACTGCCGTCGCTGTTTATAATGAATCGTCTTTCCTCTGCCAGTTCACATAACACTCCCCTCACAAAGCTGTGTTCGCATCAACAAAATTAAAAGAAAAGCAAATGTTTATGTTGTGAAAGGCTTGAATAGTATCGTAATCCCCAAATATAAACGATTGAGCTCGAAAACGCTGAACTATGTTAGTTGGCGAGTAAACACCTGAGGTGTACGTACGTACGTGCGTGTGAACGAGACTGGGCGACTTTTCTGACGTTCACGAAGGAATCGACCGCTCAGGTTAATTGCGTTCTAACTCCGAGATCGCTGCATGAAGGTCGAAGAGTCGGACGGCTCTCTGGTTCATATTCGCTCCAACAAACCTCCAACAAAGTCAGTTTCCACGGGGCATGTCTTTTGTTTCACTGCGATCCATTCATTAAAGAAACCGATCTGTCAGTTTGGTTATCGAACACTTTCAATTTAGTAGATTGACGTTGCCACTGTACGTGCATGGTTGGTGGTACATTACTCAATTACGCATATCATCTATGACACACTTCTACAGTTGGTTACAACTCTAGCAGACTCGAAATGACAGTTTTCCCGTCTTTTTACTTGATTCAAACATAGGAGTCGGGCAACATTTACAACCACTGGCCACTAATATCAAGGGTATATTATATCTTGATATTCTGACCGTTCTTGAACTCGAAAAGTGGTCATTAGAGAAGGGGTTTTCTTCTCGTTTCATCTAGTTCCTTCTGGCAATGTTTAGTGTTCGAATCTTATGGTCTTTCTTCAAGCTAGCGGTCAGGCCTCAGTTTTATTCAGTTCTTTACAAGAAATGGGGAATAAAATTAAGCGGACGCGGTGTTGCGCATCGTTTCGTGCAGCGTCTCGGAAGCTGTTATCCAATTGGTTGGACGAATCTGACCGTTATAATTGAATAATACAAATAGTCTCCCTAAGTTGCTTTGAATAGTGACAATCGACCAATCAGATATAACTTTACGAGTACGCTGCACATCAGCAGTTTCAGAGAGTGCAGCGATTGCCAGTCTTTTGCTCCGTGATTAAAATTTTTACAATTTTTTGCTTTTGAAAGAAAATGGTTGAAAGTTACCTTTGGGAAGGTTTGAGCTTAACGCGCCTCGGGGACAGAAATTCGGACTTTCAAATTTTATCAATTTTCTTCTGACCTATACCTCTTGTGGGGGCTCATTTTGAAGCTCTTGGTGAAAGAAAAGTTTTCGCCGTCTTAGATTTTCGAAAATCGAAAATTTTATTTTTTCCCCTATAGAGTTAACACTGGCATGGCGGCCATTTTGAATTTCAAATATCGGGAAATCTTAGGTAATTTGTCTCTCTGGTATCAAAATTTGCACGATGACCCCTGATTTTTGCTTTGGTAA
Source organism: Ptychodera flava (assembly GCF_041260155.1). Lineage (NCBI taxonomy): Eukaryota > Metazoa > Hemichordata > Enteropneusta > Ptychoderidae > Ptychodera > Ptychodera flava. The sequence continues at coordinate 30,614,722 of NC_091945.1, forward strand.
GAGAGTGGTCGAAAGTTTCGAATTCATTGAGGAAAGTTTGAGCAAAAGTTTAAGTCTTTAACTTCCGAGACTTATATTACCTTAAGTTTAAAGTCTTTCAATTTCGAGGCGTGTATAACCTGGGCCGGATGAGCTGTTGCTAACTAAATAAATTGGCATAGGCAAATGAAGCAACGCAGTCCAGGACAGAATTAAAAATTTATACCGAAGTCAGAGAACGAGTCAAACAAGGGTATACCGTGTGTCCCGGGTTCGGTGATAACGTCGACGCGTTTTCATGTAGTGGTTGTTGGTCGGGACGTTTGAATGTTGGCACGTTTTTGTTGAGCTTTGATAAAGATTGAGTTCCCCTCTTCAACGTCGTATTCAAATTATGACATCTCTACAAATTTGATGAAGATCTCGACTTCGATTGCACGTTTATTTTAAAATAATATTGATGTTTGTTGCATGGGAGAAATAATAAGTGTGTGCGTCAGATGAGCGTGACGCGAAGCCCATCAATGGCCTGAATCTCACCTGTTCATGAAAAAGGACAAAAGTTGAAAGATTTGAAGTAAAAAACTCGCAGATCTTTATGAATTAAATAAGTTTCTGTTCCAACAATGAATTGCGTTCTATTTACCCCGTGTGTATACATCTTCTTGTTTTCAATATTACCAAGAGGATAAGTTTTAGGCCTACTGCATGGTGTCCCCTTGCCCTATTTGCAATACTCACGTCTTTTTCCCCTCTTGGCCTCAATTCTGTCTCGTTTTTGTATTTCAATCAAATGTGTACATGCTTTCAGTTCACCTACACCAATGCATGCCCACACGTCAATGCGACGTATACATATACACTCAATCATCATTGCTCCCCCCAAACTCTGACCATGGCTTGCATATCTTTACATACACAGGCAAGCTCAGCCTCGTCTTCATAATCACCTGGCAAAGTCACGTGACACTCCAGTCAACCAACAGTAACGCAGTGCGAACATTTCAATTTCAAAGCATTGCACCGAGCTCTGTATAAGCATTATCATGCATGTAGATACGAAAATATGCCGTCGCTGTACTCTCATTTATTCTCAACTTGACAAAAGTGTGACAAATGAACGACGAGGTTGGTGACGTGGTAGTGTCCCGGGGGTAGTGTTCCGCTCGGTGGCAAGATTCTCTCTTCGACAGGCAAACCAGGGAAAGCGATGACTCATCAGTTTTTACCATCATTCTTCATTAAAGTACAACACATATGCACATTCATTTCATTTTCACACATGTCAACATGATCACATAATCGTCTTCGATAAAATGATACCGTTGTGTGACGCTGTTTCCTCGGCGATACATGTCGTTGACGTCATGTGAGTAGCGGACGGTTATAGTTATCCAATACTACCTTTAAAAAAGTATAAAAACTACGAACTTTACGTGCTTGCACGTTTTAACCCGCCAGGCCTTTGTAAGAAAATACAACAGTTAACACTTGTGATCTAAGCTAGTCCTTCATCTCTGGTGTAGGTGTGTGCAAAATCATTATCATTATCGTTTTGTTATTATCATAAAAAATGATCTCAAGTTTATCCTCTTTGATTCATAATAAGCTTACATAATTCTACGTGCCGTCAAAGGCATAGGCATGTTCGCCAAATTACATAACACCAATGCAAGATGTTATAACTCTTCCCTTTAACCAGCCAGAGATAAAAACACCGAGTCAGAATTTTTAACGCATTGGTCAAAGTAAGATGTCACCCTGCACGAGTTCGTGGCTATGGCTGGTGCAAAAAGAGTGGATGGGGTCTGTCGTCATGGTAATATCCAGAGGTCAAAGGTTACATGAACAGAGCACGACTCGATTTTTTATGAGAGCGGGAAAAACTGCAAACAAATATGACAACGATTTTTCTAATATGATAGCAATACTTTCCCAATTTAACCTTGCGCGCATAACCACGAACACACTTGGAAACCTCTTGGCATGGCATTTGTGTGTAGCTCGGTTGAAATGTACTGCAGATGAGCCACATTCATCCCTCCGGCTTGTTGAATGAACACCATCAACAAAAGTATGGTTCGAGAGAGTATATGCGCCACACTATATGGACAAATAAAAATCACCATCAGTGAAGTGACACAACAAGAGAAGACACCGTGATACCCGAAGGTGTGTTTGATTTGTCTTTTGTCGAGATGGAAAAAAAAAGTGGGAACGGAATTTCAGTCTGTATAAATCAGTATAATTAGTCCTTGGAACCCCAAACGGTCCCTTTAGGCCTAAATGGTTGGCCCTTCGGGGTCATTCACCTTCTCTGGTTCACTGTCCTTTTTCTTTCTGTGACGAACAGTGGCATTCAAAATAGTGAGAGAAATACAAAACAGCCAACCTCCACATATTCACATATACTTTAAAGCAGGTTATGATGACATAAGGCGCTTAAACTGTAAAACGCCATTTGCTTTCAATTTAAGTGAAATTTCCAATATTTTTGTTCCGTTCAATTTTCTAAAAATACGGTTTCGTTTTCCCCTCCCCCAAAAGCATGAAATGCTGAGTGCTAATCATGTCAACACCGCGTGTAATATATATATATATTATATATATATATATATTATATATATATTATATATATATATATATATATATATATATATATATATATATATACGTTCTATATCCATTCTATATATATAAATATATAGATATATATATATATGTATGTATGTGTGTGTATGTATGTATGTATGTATGTATGTGTGTGTGTGTATGTATGTATGTATGTATGTATATGTCTTTGTGTGTGTGTGTGTGTGTGATGTTCAATGTTGTTGACAAGTATTCACATTGTTAACAATGACATGCACAGGTCACAATACGTTGTGCTTACAATGCTGATTTTATACTGTATATTTCAACTTGTATTAAAGGGACGAGGAGATTCTACTTTTCAGCAATTCGACTAATTAAAATATTTGAAAGTGACAGCTATACGTTGTGATGACAATGCTGATGTTATACTGTATATTTCAACTTGTATTAAAGAGACGGGGAGATTGTACTTCAGCAATACCGCTAATTAAAATATTTAATAGCGACAGCTATTGTCCCTTCGATAAAGTTCGAATCTAAGAGCAAATTAACGGATTGTCATTTTTAATGAGACTATTTATCCCGTCTTAATTGGCCCAAGTATGCACTGGGCTTTCGGGCGGTGCGAACATTTTTGTCTGAGTAATTGCGTTTGATCCATCAAAGATACGCTGTTATGAGTCAAGATACAAAGTCATATTATGTTGATATGAATTATATTTCTATATAAGTCACCGAAATGGCACAAATACTTTTTGTATGAGTATAGCAGAAAAGACGACCTTGAGGCCGCAGAAATGTGGAAAAGATTACTTGTTCTGCATATGAGCGGTATAGGTGTTGGGTTGCAGTGCGGTCACGGTGTTTGTGTGTTGCGGTAACCGCACAAACATTCTGAATCTGTTGCTATTATTTGTCACACTCATTTTCTTGGAATGAAATTGCTGGAACGTGAGCACTGCGTAGGCAATCTTCACGTCTCTGTAAACAAGTGTTGTTTGAGTAATATGCCTCTCTCCACGTCTTCATTTCATGTGTAATCTTATTTCGCTGTCGCTTAAAGGAAGACGTAGCGACAAATTTTGTAAAACTGTCCGACGTCAACAGTGTGAACAAGAGCAGAGAGTATTAAACATTGTTTATGGCCACCACTGCACCAATTCTATCTTGAGGACGTTCGACAAAATATTCGTTCACTACACCATAACCATAGCAATAATTGTTCTTCAAATACCAGACTGGTCTTTTGAAGAACGATGATTGTATTGTGCCCTTGTAGAATTCGACCCATTTGAGTGATATATGAAGGAATTGAAATGTTTTAATCGTAATAATTTATAACAGACGTTTCTGCACTCGGTCATCCAGAATGGATACTAGAGTTGGTTGGAACGACGCTTTCTGTTCAAACGTATGCAAACACAACATTTGCATAACAGGTTGATAATGATATGTAAGTAAGTGTACACAACGATTTTTGCATTGTCTTGAAATTTACACGATTAAATGTGTATTACACAGCTTAAGAAAGTTTGTTTTACATCTTTGAATGAATCGAGGAATTTCAATTCACTTGCAAATTATGAAAGATTGAGTTCTAACAAGGAGTTTATTATAAGTGTCATCGAGTGAATATGCAAATGTCAACAGATTTAACGCAATTCACACACCTTCCCTGTTTGTTAAATATTGTACGTATATTTGATCAAGAAATAATTTGGTAACCCCGCGAGTTACAAAAGCAGTCACGACTCAAATGTACACCAGGGAAAAGACTGATAGACACGCACGTGATGGTTGATAGATAGATAAGATAATTTCATGACCATGAAAAACTAATGGGCTCGTCTTGTTTTGTGTGTCATTCACATATTAGAATGTAAAACTATAGGTGGTTTGATAAAATACCACATTGCGCATGCGTGTCAGGAACTGGCAAAAAGCCTGACAGGTTTCCAACGACGTCTCATTCGCTGTGCAAAATAATGCTTCACTTCCAAACGCTTTACTGGGAAAGAACGCCGTGCTCGTATTCACCAATCAGAAAGCTTTTCTCCCCACAGCATACACGGAAAATCATATATTTACTCGTTTGCGTTCCGACGCGAGCGGCGGGAAACGACATTGTCGCTACACGCACGGTCAATGTATCACCATCAAAACATGTGCGTGCAATCATGGACGTACGTATCTATGTACGTATATATCCTATTGTATTGTATTGTATTGTATCCTGTTCCATTCTATGTAGGGCCTATATTTAATTCGTGAAGTATATGCGATTTGCCTGACATGCCTACCAGTATATTTCGTGGAGGATTCATCGGTATGCACAACGTACAAACGTGCGCTTGTATGAATGCATATGTGCACATATTTGAACAGTTTTGCGTTGGTACATACAAGTTTAATGTTTTGAAGAGCTAGTTGCGTTTAGTTTAAGCCTCAAATATTTAATTTTTCTAATAAAGAATGTCCGGGCAAGATATTTATACTATCGCCAAGGCAACGATTACACTGCGATAATCCAGATAAGAGCTCTAACAAAGTAGATTTATCGCTCAACATATATACATTCAAACAAAATGCAATACTTCAATTTAAAGTGTAGAGTTTCCATACTGAGTAAGTACAAAAAGCGGGAATTTGATGTGGTGTCAGTGTATATAGTAGGGGCTCATTGTGCAGAGAAAGTTGAAAAACACGGGATGGCACAATTTGTGTCAATTTGAAAAACTGAGCATTGTTCAGAAATAAAATTGGAATAGAAAAATTGTTCGAGCAACGGTCGAGTTCTGAAGCGATGGGTTGGCTTTGAGATAGAACTTTTAAAGACGATTCAGGTACGTAATATAATATGAGTACATTTGTACATTCACTGACATAGAGACACGTCATACAGTCACACACACACACACACACACATACATACATACATACATACATACATACATACATACATACATACATACATACATACATACATACATACATACATACATACATACATACATACATACATACATACATACATACATACATACATACATACATACATACATGCAGACAGACAGACAGACAGACAGACAGACAGACAGACAGACATACAGACAGACATACAGACAGACATATATACAGACAGACAGACAGACAGACAGACAGACAGACAGACATACATACATACATACATACATACATACATACATACATACATACATACATACATACATACATACATACATACATACATACATACATACATACATACATACATACATACATACATACATACATACATACATACATACATACATACATACATACATACATACATACATACATACAGACATACAGACATGCAGACATGCATACAGACATACATGCATACATATATGCAGACAGACAGACAGACAGACAGACAGACAGACATACATACATACAGACATACATACATACATGCATACATACATACATACATACATACATACATACACACATGCATACATACATACATACATACATACATACATACATACATACATGCAGACATACAGACATGCAGACATGCATACATACATACATACATACATACATACATACATACATACATACATACATACATACATACATACATACATACATACATACATACATACATACATACATACATACATACATACATACATACATACATACATACATACATACATACATACATACATACATACATACATACATACATACATACCAGAAAGACAACGTCTATTATTTGCACATTGTGCCTTTCTCAGTATCAACTGTGCTTGAAAACTTTTGCCTTGATGTGGAAGCGTTAACATATCGATCCCTCTAACGGTTCGATGATCGATTTTGCGGAGGGAAGAGGTGCGGATAGTCACGTAAAGAAATGGATTTTGCTGTCCTTATCTACCGTGTGACGTCATGCAGCAAAGAAAATATCGAGCCGACCGAGTGTTTGCTCTATTCTAAACGACCCTGCTCTTAAATATCTTAAAAACCCTGGCAGTACAAGGTCTTAATTCTTTTTACATGCGTGCCAGAAGACGAGCTGGCCTCCAACCGGTAAGTTGAACATTCTGAGTAGGTTCAGGTACGCATTATTAGCCCATCCTTACTGATATTCTTTATTTCAAACGGTTTATCTTTTTTATTTCAGTAATTCATTAACGCGAAGCATTATTTTCTACCCTCATCGCGCACGCGCGACTCTTCACGAATGAGTAGTCTTTCATGAAGTGTTCAACTAAAGTAAATTGGGAATCTGCCGTATTTATTACAAAATGGCAAGGTTAAGCGAAACAATTGCACCGCTCTGGAAAATAAATAATTTTTCACATTTTGTGCTCTGTGGAAATAACAGCTGAACGGGCTATCCGTAGGTTGACATTATTACTTTTTTATATGTTTGCAGTTGTTCAATTCGTCTTCCACATTTAAGCATCAGTAAAGTAGAAACACTGTCAGATCTCAATGATGGTCCAAGGACATTCTTTTGGCGACAATTGTTTTGCCAGATGCTAATTTTATGGCGGTAATGTTTTTTAGTTTAAAGGATGACTGTCGGATATTTTTCTCTGTAAATGTTAGTTGTGTATCCACTCTGGCATTTTCTTTGCCACTGTTATAACGGTTTCTTCATATGTTAATGTAATGGTGACTGTTTTATTTCACAAAATAGTTGAGTGACACCTTTTGCTCTTTGGGTATCAATTTAATGTGCTGTGGAATGTTTTCATTGGGAAGGAAGTATCCCATCCGTTATCTTCCTAGTCATGGCCTGAAAATCTATTTTGAAGTAGTAATATTCGTTCAAGTTATTATTCTCTAGGTCCCTCCCAACATAAAGAATGGTGGTAGCCTTACGTATTAGAATTAAAACCAAGTTCTCAATTCCAGCATAGATCCTTTGTCTATGATTCCAGGTTCGTTCATGAACTTCTTCCATGGTGCCAATCCTGTATTTTCCACTAGAAGTTTTATCAAGTCAATCGGTATGTTTCGCGATAAAGCCGGTAAACAACCCGCGCTTTTAAAAATTATCGATTATGATCCCGCTGTTTTTTGCTTTTCAGGGTGCCGTTGTGCGCATGAGCAGTTGGGTTACACTACGAACCTATATACAACGACTGTGCTTGGTTCGTGGTCACACGAGTAGAACTTCTGATTGTTTTTGACAAGACGCTCACTTATCGTGTTGATTGCTCATGCACGGCGTTCTTCTAACTGAGCTGATAATACACTATGCGCGTGACGGCAACAGATATTTTCCACGTAATGGATTTTTCATATGCTGCAGTCATTTCAAGCTGCCCCATAACTCCAAGTATTTCTTCATGATAAACGCTGTCTCACGAATTTTCCAATCTCTTTAATTAATTTTGTAAGCTGCCTGTCAATTGTTTAATGTCGAAGGGTATATATATATATATATATATATATATATATATATATATATATATATATATATATATATATATATATATATATATATATATATATATGTGTGTGTGTGTATTCCCCGAAATTGTCGTCTTTGTGAGCAACTGATGATGGGCCTTGAGGAGTTGTTTGTGATATTATAACCCAAGTTGATCTGTCCGAGTATTTATTCTTACATGACAGTGTTTTTCACTGAAGACTGCGCACATCTCATCCAAAGTGAGTGTAAGCTTACTAAAGCTGTGTGGGTGTGTGACTACTCTTTATAATCTTTATAAAACATATGTTACATTTTAAGGCCCGCGTGCATTTCAATGTGCATTTCGCGGCGCAAATGTCAAGTTTCCTAAAAGTCCAAGTGCCAACTTTGATCTTGTCAAGCTACGGCCCTTTTGTTCATATTTTGTTTTGTATCAATGCTGAATGTGAAAGTGCAGGCGACAAGCGTTGAGCTTAGGTGGCGCTGAACAAAACTTAAAGCCCCACTAACTGTAGCTTTTGAAATTCGTTGACCTCAAAATATCTTCCTATTTTCTCCTGGTTTTCTCTGAATTCTACCCCTTGAAGGGATATGGGCTTTTACTGCATTGGCAAACCATTCCTTTATGAAAAATTTGGCAAAATTTTAACTAATTGATTTCCCGCCATTTTTTAAAATTGGTAACATTACAAAGAAAACAGAACATACAAATGTCACAGTTGAAGACATTCACCCCTATGCATTACATTGGATTACTCTGTGCAGTTTATGTGAAAATTTCAGTACAGTATTGCTTTTTCACTTGGGGCTGTTATGAGTGGAAACACATTTAATCGCAGTGTACACTGTAATCTTTATATTGTTCAAAATTGCACATACAGTCCCAGCAGGTAGTTGACAATAAGTATATAAACACACCTAAATTAGTACATTCTCATAAACTTATTTTAGTTTGCAAGTAAAATCATTAAAACAATGCGTGGGGTTTTAAGAGTGGTTTAGACCTTCAACTTTGAAGACTTGCCAAACTTTCAAAGCTCAGCCTTTGTTTAAAAATAGCAAAACTATCAAATTAGTGAAAGCATAAAGCATAATATTATGTGAATCTGCAAATCTCAGGTATGTGAGGAACTAAAGGGGTTTGAAGGCTGACAAACTTGAAAACCAACTTCTGATCTGCGCGAAATGTTTTCTTGAAATGCGCATGCGCTGTTTGGTTGACGGCGGAACCGTTACTTTCGAAATGTTTACCCATAGTACCGGACGGACGGAAGGAAAGTTTACTTGGCGCGAAATTTAGAAGAACATAGCAAGTAAGGAATGACAGACTTCAAGGCAGCATGTTTGTTTAAAGTGAGAATGTTGCTAACATATACCGTCGCCGAAAACACGAGACGGTCAAATTAAAAAGAAATTGACACTTGTTTGATCTGCAGCGACGCGCTGTAATAGTTTGCAGGATCGCGAGAGGGTTTCAAAAGCTGTCAAATGCCTTGTCCTTTTTACTTATTCGCGAGACAAGCCTAACAGTGATCATTGCATTTCCATAAAACAATGCAACAAAGTCTATAGGGTGGGATGGGAGGTGAAAACACTTGGCATTCACACGAATGGTGGGCGGTTTGTAAATGAAGCGTCAAAGACGCGCGTTAAACGTGCTAATTAGTTTGCGTGCACTTTGTAATAGTTTTAACAGCGTCGTGTTCAGAACAGAGTGTAAGCGTTAAAATAACACCAAAATATACTACATTTTACATGTAATGTTTCCATCCACCAATGCCAGAGGCTGTCTGTCTGAGTTTCAACTGGACTTTCGTCGCGACATGTTCGACCATCTTTTGTTGACCAGGCTCCGTGGTACTTTCAATTCTCGTTGGGAACACGTGACCTTCAACTAGCAAACATCATATACGAAGGTTTGTAACAGCGAAATCAAGAGTTGGAGCAGTTTCTGTTTTGATAACCAGAAACATACTTGAATTTACAGAACTTGAAGAATGGGCATCATTGTCTCATCAAGTTGCCAGTAACGAACTTGAATCATGAAATTTAGTTGTCGGCACTTTGCAATGATATCATGTGATGTTTTGAACATTTTCACATTATTTCGTGGAGTGCAAGGAAAAGTCCCCACTTTATCTTTCTTTTAGTCAAGTCATTCAATAAATCAACGGTTATGAGTTAAAAAGAGAAACATCTAGAGCCTATTCTGTCCGCTCCTGCGGAGACAGCAAAGTGCAGGCGTGACTGATGTACATGCGTAAATTAACAAAAAAAGATTGTCAGATATTTTCGCTGTGTTATCACTTCACGTTTCTGGTCAACTCAACAGCTTTTTAATGCCTAGTTTGAATGTTGTCCAATAGGAATGGAGCAAACGATATTCAAGTTTTCGCATTCAACGATGTGACATGTACACGGAATGCACTCAAACCGCAACAAAACACACTGAAAAGCAAAACAATCGGAAAGAAACGCTTTAATTGCCTCATCTTTGAATTTTTTTTCAATCAACGTCCGCACTCGACATAACGCGTCCACTGTGAGCACTTCAAGTTCATACAAGCCCCCTGAATAGTTTTGGCGCGGTTTTCGGCAAACGTATCGCGTTGGCATCCCTGTGAAAAAAAAACTGCGTCGGTTGTATAGTTTCTCATAGAATTGGTATAGCTGTTTTACATCTAATTAAATTCCTTCATTATCCTAAATTACACATGTCCCTGCAGGAACCTCCTCGCCCTTTCTTGCAATCATCCCTACATTACATAACCTTGTTATCACTAAAAGAACGAAGAACCTCAAGAATTTTGTCTGAATAAATCGTGAAAACTGTAACCGACACTTCTTTCAAATGAACTGATTGCAATCACCATGTAGGAACATGTCAACCCCTGTGAAAATCAAAATGAGCTCTTCATGTTCTGAAGTCTGAAAAGCATGAAGAGAAGTGTAATTTTGAAGAAAAGAATAGGTGAACTGCACAGGAGGTAATTAACTTCCTTGTGTTGAAGGCAATACACCTAAAATTGTGTTTCCGGTGCGTCAGTCTTCTTGAAATCACAGACAAGGAGGAAAACTCCTTTGTGTTGAAAGAGACAAATCTTTTTCTATTTTTATCTATCTGTGAAAGAGAAATATATGTTTCACTTTCCGGAATCGGAAGTCCCACTAGCAAACGCGTCAGTTTTTTTCAAAAACCAGAGCAAAATCTACACGACTGTGGTCCCCACCCCCTCCTCTCCTCCCCTTGCTTCCAAGGTTCCATTACTTTGGCTCTAAAGCGTCATATGTTAACATTGCCAGCGGTCTCATCAAGTTTCGCACACAGAGTAGAATCTAGAACGACCCACTCTCGTTTGCCTTACAGCGCAGATTTCCAGTATGGCTATTGTGATGTGACACGAGCTTGTTAACATCGCGTATGCTCACCATGCCCTGTTAATCATTTTCCTATCGAGATAATAATAAACTGGACGTTTAAACAGTCCCAGCACCGTTCCAGATTTACGATTTTTATAATACGTGTTCTCTGCATTTTAGGAAATAACTTCCTCTTCCTTTGAATGATAAATAACATCTGATGAAGCTCAGCTTCAATCTAACATTTACCCTCAGTCAAGTTGGTAGTCTGAGCTTTGTCTCAGAACACGGATGGTTGTGATTTTGTCGTCCATTTCTGTGAATCATCTGTTACCGATTTTGCATAACAAAGGCTGGTATTGTTGCCATCAAGGTTCAACGGTAGCCATTTATCCATAATGACCATTAGGGAGCTGCTAACTCGATTTAAAAGTTGCCACCTGTGTGCGAAAAGAACAAGGAGTCGTCATGTTTCTGTCAAAGATGGTGACGGAGGGAGAGCTTGCAACAATTCTTCAAGTTTTCGGCGCCATATGCATTTACCGTGCACGGAAAACCCTCTTCTATAAAGGTTACAACCTGAATTCCGAGAACATTTCGCTCTGTCGGTCGCATTCTCCAGAAGTGTTGTTGAGTTTCTCTACCATGGCACTTTTCCTCACTCACAGGGCGGACTTGTCCATAAACCTGTATACCTCTCCCGCCATTTCGACTTCCCACCTACTGTGCCTTAATACTCTTTTTTGTTTCATTACATTTTATTTCATTTCATTCATCACCTGACGGGCAGACGTCCGATTGAAGTGATGATGTTAGCATAACTGCTGAGTGAGGGAGAAGCAGTAAGAATCAAATACCCTTGAGGGCACGGGACCATGGTTATATGCGAGCCTAGAATTCTCCAATATTCATGCATATTTTAGAATATTTTATTTTCAAGAAAGCCCCCAAAGTGCTATGGCGACCAGGCCTAAATTCAGTTCAGACACCAAAGGTAAGATGACAATCGTGTAATTATACCTGTATACATTCGAGAGAATATATTTAATAAAAGAATAATTTAATTCATCTAATCCAATTTGATTTCAATGTTTGCGATGATATCGAGTCGAGCACCTTCTCTTACGTAAAAAATGGCGCTAGACTAGGGCAATCGTCATTCCTATCCGAGAACGCCGAATTCGTAGGTTCTTTTTGGTGCCAACATGTGAACAGTAGGTGTTAAATTCCTTCCTGTTCCGTAACTCGACATGTTTTGTTTGACTCAACAATCAGTTTTTTAAAACTTCGGAATTCCTCGCCCCCATCGCTTTCAAGATCACTGACACTGCTAAATAGCCCTTGAAACTCGACTGGAATAAAGCATTAACATCACAACAGACATTCAGTATTTGCTGTTGACTGTATGCGATCTTTATTGTTGAGGTTAAAAACCTGAATCCTTTGTGTGAAATTGCAACGACCTTCATACTTTTTACCATTTTGAACAAATTTCCTGTATCATACTGAGGGGGGGGGGCACCGTGGTTTTTTAAAGCCTTCGATAAGATCCTTCAAGTTTAAAGACATAGACTTTGGATATTTTTGCAAAATTTCAGTTTGAAATGTCGCAGTATAAAACATCATCAGCAAAATAATGAGACCGTTGGTGAATCATTTCCGCGTAATGAAAAACCACAGTATATTATCCTGATATACTGCAAAATAAATAAATAAATAAATAGATAAATATTGTTGATCACTATTTTCAAGAATAATACCATGGTGAATGTCTTCATTTTGTCTTGTTTATTTCCAATTCAAATGGTTGCACCGGTCACAATAAACGGCGAGATTTCGGCAAATTCACAGACCCCAACCCCCTCCCCCGCCCCCCAAAAGGGAAAACACCGTCAAACTAGGGCCAAACTAGACATTCTAATTTCAAAAATGCAAGTAGAGTTTATTAACGGCTCGTTCGGCAGGCATTGTTTTTGTTTCTTCTATTTTTACGGTAAATAAACGATAAATGGCTGTAAATAATGCACGTTGGGTTGCACGGTTCAGGACATGAGCAACATGAGGTAAAAATACTTCTGTGGTGTGAAATATGTTAAATCTGCTGGTCCTTTATTTTTACGATCTGATCAATCCTTCGTGGAGCCCCTTACATGGGTGTACAGCTTTTGACTCGGGCTCCCAAGACTATTCTTTTTTCATTCGTTCTGATATAAAGTGAGTGCTGGGACTACTATGAACGGCGTACCCTTTGGTCGCCAGAAACCTTATTTGGAAATATTTATCATAATGCGTGACATGCATGAAAAATATCATTATAATGTTTACATTTCATATGCACCGATTGGCCGGTGAATCTAGCCGTCATCCAGATATATTATATTCATGCATAATATACGACTGCGCAGATCTGAACGAATGTCCATCGAACAGCGGGCGACTCTACTGTCAACTCGACTGATGATGTTACAGATTGGCTGCTTGCGGTGAAAATGGGAGATATTGGCCTTCCCGGCTCACTGCCTGTGTATAACTGTTGCAAGTCGGGTTTCCGCTTTCGCCCACTAAGTATACAGTGCCAGTCATTGGTAATTTTAGGACATCCTCAGAATAAATTTGGCGGCAGACGGCGTTAAGGACAAACGATGTAAATAAGATCATTGGATACTCTATCATTAAGCAGCAACGTTTTCAAGCCATGACTAAGCAATTGGTTATGAGAAAATGAGCAAGTTTCGGTGACAATCAAATTCTAGACTGAGAAGGTTTGCGACCAGTGCGTTTCAACTGTCAACTGCATTGCTCCAAATATCACATGCATGTTGCACAATGAGGGTTTGACCGAGTATGCGATCTTGATTCATTGACTATCGGAAAAAAAATTAATGTCTTTGACCGAAAACCCATACAATGTAGTGGACTCCCTATTAGCGACGATGGTTTTGGCAATCGATGAAATTATTTTCCCTTTAATACATTACACCTGAACCTACGGATGGCACTGTGCGGATTATGACGAGACCTTAATTGCTCATGGGTAAACGAATAGCTTGACTTAGGGTCAGGTTGCCGTTAAAATAGTGAACAGATAGCGTGTACGCGTGTGCTTACAATGAGTCTGTTCAGTCGAGAAATTGAACAGTAGTATCGCTGATGCCACTGTCAGCTTCTTTCGGAAAGAGACGTACTGGCACCACTAGTCTCACCCTATACCGGCTTTCCAAATATTGAAGGGACAGTGGTTACGAATTTTGATGAAAGATAATTTTTGGGAACAAGAACATTTTCGTCTTCTCCGAAAATCAAGTCGAAGTACAAGGCTGTGTACCAATTAGGATGCAAGGTAACTGTTGACAAAGGAATTCAAGTCCGGACTGAAATTCAAGTGTAAACAATAAGCGGACACTGCACACATACATGATGTACTGAGAAGTCAAAAAACAAGACAATTTGCATGTTTGAAGTACTCAAAGACCCTGTATTGTACAAAAAGACAGAAGTACGGAAAGTACGCCAAACTTACAGGCAATGAAGCCGTGGCTAGAAGCATTGAATACGGGCACTCAAGTCATATACAGTCTGATCATCAATGTGGTCTTCTACGTGCCTTTTCGGAGTGGTCCTTTTATTTGTTCGCCTCTTGGATAAATTCGTTTTAAACGTCAAAGGAATGGAGACACTGGCAATTTCTTAATATTTCTCTGAGCGAGAAGCTGTTTCAAGTTCAAGAAGTGTATAAGCGAATCTGATCGTTTATTGTGCGCACTGCAGCGAAAAACTGCGACCGCGTTGCGCATATACACGTAAAGAAACCAAACCCAGATTACAAAATAGAATATCTATATTATTTATATATCAGCTGAATGTAACAACTGTGAAAACGCCGGCCCCGAAAACAGGTGCATCAGCGATTTCATCATGGGGCCACGCCCAAACGCACTCTATTTCTGATGATCCCCATCAAAATTTCGGAAAATAATTACCGTTGGCGAAAATGTGGTACATGATATTATGATATTCAGTGAATATCATAATATCATGTACCACATTTTCGCAACGGTGTTAATGTAATCGGTCGCGGAGGGATATAAGTCGTGCAAGACTGCCGAGATAGATTTTAAATTATGGGTCGTTGACCTTAGGAAAGTGGGTCCAGCGACTGAACGGAGTGCACGTTTAGTGACAGGTGCGAAAGGAATATTTTCTCAGTTTTTGGTTGGTGTACTATTTCCTCGTTGAATGTCTCCTAGCTTCATAATAAATAAAACAGAGAATGGGTAAAGAACAATGAATTGGAATAGATAAAACTATAGAGTATGATTTTGAGTTGACTCATCAGTTTGATAAAAATGATAAAGATGATAAGTCATCGCACTATTGTAAAAATCATCATCATCATCATCATCGTCGTCGTCGTCGTCGTCGTCATTGATATTACCGTCACCATAGTTCCACGAATAGTAGGCATCGCTCCTGACACATTGTTTTATAAATAAATACTATCGGTTTGCCATCAGATGTATGTACATATGTATATGCGGAGATATTTACGCACGTAAATGCATGAGCATTCCGAGCGCTTGCTCATGCGTGTATGTATTTATATATGCACAATCCACTGGGAATATATATATATATATATATATATATATATATATATATATATATATATATATATACATGTGTGTTAAATAATATGTCGAAGTATCCAGATAAACTTTAGTTGCAGTTAAGGTACTAGGTTGTTTCAACACATGAATGATCAAACATGGATTGTTTGGTAAATGAGTTCTCGGTATTGTGTGGTGAGCATACCCTCAAGGTGCTAATGAGCAATTCCCGCCAAAATATGTGCGAGAGAGTGCAGATGTAGTCATGGGTTTATCGAAACTTGTTTCACACAGATTACATGGCAGATACATTTTGTTGACTGCGTGTTCGGGATTTTTTTGTAGAAAATTATTTGTAAGTTATGACTGACTTAGCCGACGTAGTGACCACAAAAACGTCTGCGGTTGTACCACGAAAAAATACACACGTGTGCGGTTTTCATTGAACAATTGCCGAGCGTATGGTGTGAGTCGGCTGCGTATACCTGAAGTTTGTTTCCGGCACGTTTCATGTTTGCCCTACCGAGAATTCGATCTGCTAATCGTGTTGTTATCCAGACTCGGAGAAAAAGGACCAGTTTGTCGAAATAGCCATTTGCATACCGACAGTTGGTCATTCCTTCAAATCTAAATTTCTCCGCATACAAAGGACTGCAAGTAAAATCTACATCATAAAAACCATGCACCGGCGTTCTGTCAATGATTATTTTAAAGAGCGAGTTGAAGGGGAGGGACACATCCAATATGGCGACGTTAAATGGAATGCTCACGATAACCGCGAAAACAGTTTTTGGCAGCTGTGTCTGCATTATTGTATTTTCAAAAAGGAGAGAACTTTCTTCCTTGTTTTAACCACATCTTAAGCAGTCTAGTCTTTTCTAGCGGAACGCTTATGCAGACAGTTAATTTCTGATCCTTTCACGTGGACTGAATATGATTTTGTCGTTGTGTGATTTCTCCAAGAAACGAGTGATCTTTATGACAACACTGGCTTGCAATTTTTTTGATCAGCTGTTGGTGCGAACGTTGGGCATGAGATCAAAAGAAACGAGGTTTCAAAAGGCGTTTGCCCATAGACTTGTTCAAATCCACC